>NW_015390247.1:11880-21916 GCF_001527695.2 Protobothrops mucrosquamatus | reverse complement strand
ATCTGTTTTTTATGGTACTGTTTTTGATAGGCTGGACTGTTTTTTCCCTTTGTGTAAAGACAGATGCAAAAAAATGAGTTAAATAGTTCTGCTTTCTCCCTGTTGCTTGTCACCTTCTTGCCACTTTTCCTCACTAATGGACCAATCATTTCTTTAACTTTTTTCTTGTTTTTTCACATGTTGAAAGAAGCTTTTTTTTTGTTATTTTTGACTTTGGTCGCAAGCCTTAGTTCATTTTGATCCTTAGCTTTCCTCACTTCATCTTTGCAGGCTCAGACTATTTGCTGATATTTTGCTTTAGTTATGTGCCCCTCTTTTGACTTTTTATACTTGTTGTTTTTATCTTTCAATTTATCAGAGAGTTCTTTATGAAGCCATACTGGTTTCTTTTGAGAGCTGTTATTTTTCTTCTTTGTTGGTATTGTGCTAGACTGGACTTTTATTATCTCACTTTTCAAAATTTCCCAAGCTTCTTGAGTTGTTTTCCCCTTGAGTATTCTCATCCATGGAATCCTTCCTATGCTCTCTCTAAGTTTATTGATAAGCTCTCTTAAAGTCCAAGACTCTAGTTTGACTGTTTTCTATTGCTTGTGCTTCCATAATGTTGAATTCCAATATTGCATGATCACTTCCCCCCAAGGTTCCTGTGGGTTGGGAAAGTATAATAGGAAATCAAAATTTTATTATGGATACTGGAGAGCAAGTTAAATTAACCATAAGATCAGTAGGTATTATTAGGTTTTTCAGGTATTTTGAACATATAGTACAGGTAGACCTTGGATTACAAGCATAATGGAGTCTGCCCATTACGGTCATAACCCAGGAAGATGTTAAATGAATCACAATAAGTGAACAAGCCTCCATCCCTGCTCTCCCCAAGGCATTTGTTAATTGAATGCACAGGTTGTTAATAGCAAAGCAATAGCACAGACTAATATACCATGTTTTACAGCCCTCTCTATGTGGTTTACAGAGTCAGCATATTGCCCCCAACAATCTGGGTCCTCATTGAACCTTCCTTGAGGAGTCCAGAATCGAACTGCTGGAGTGAGCATTCTAACCACTGTGCCACCCCTGCTCTTAAGTGCATATTGGATATCTCAGGGGTGGGAAGGATTATGGGGGGGGGGGGGGGGGGCTAGTGAAAGAAGAACAGGCTGGGCAATGTGGCAAAAAAGAGAAGTGTGTTTAAGGATGCACATGCACACACACACTTCGCCTTTTCACAAAAGTGCTTTTGCGAATGGAAGAAGCGTGCATAAAGATGTACACACACACACACACACACACACACACACACACACACACACACACACTTCTCCTCTTTGCAAAAGTGCTTTTACGAAGAGGAAAGAAGCCTGTAGGAAGGACAGGTTTGCCATTGCTTCATGCCTTCCCTCCCCCACCATTAACTCGACTAGTGTAAGACTAGTGGAGCTAATGGTGGGAGGAAGGAAGGAAAGTATCTAGCAACAAAAGGAAAACAGCTTTGCCAGAGCCTGAGAATAAGATGGCTGCTTTTCTGCCATGTGACCCAGCTTGTTCTTTTATACCCCAACATCTTGAGCTCTGGAGATCTTTGAAAGGAAGTGAACAATTGGTGATGGAACGGGGAGGAGCAAAGCCGGCCCAGTGCCTGTGGGGACCTGGCAGGGCAGGATGGGGGGAAATAGGCAGGGGGCATGTTGCAGCATCTTTGCAGTCAGTTGTGAGGGTGAACAACTGCCATTTTGCTGCAACACACATAACTTTGGGACCAGGTCGTAAGTGCTTTGGGGTGGTGGTGTCATAACTTTGAACTGTTGCTAAGTAAATTGACCCAACTCGAGGACTACTTGTATTAGCATAATAAATAATTCCTCTTCAGTCGGTAAGATCTGATATTTTAGAAAGATCATTAAAATTTTCCAGCTTGCTTTTTTGTAGGAGAGTATGGATAGTAGCTTACACAACAAATGAAAATAAATTGAAAAGTCTACAGTAATATTCTCTGACCTGGTGCCCTTCAGAAATGTCCACAGTTTCTAAGGATTTGGGTCACTCACATCCAATATGCTAGTGGCGCATCAGATCAGGGAAGACTTAAAAGTCCAGAGGAATGTGTGGTCATTATTTGGAAAACCCGTTTATTCTCTTTCCACTGAAAATCAAATGTGGAACCTAAATGAAGCCAGCATCTAAGATAATTTATGTTTTCCTTCAGTGGTCACAAAGAAATTGCCAGTTACTCTTATCACTTCAGGTGACAAACTTGCATTAACAGCTAACATCATAAATTAATTTAGCTAATATCAAAGGATAAATATTGTACTACATATTTGAGAGTTGCCTGACTACCAATAGGATAGCCTGATTCTGAATATGCCCAATACAGTCAAATATCACTGCCAATCTTAGATTATGCAAAACTAATATTCCATTCCTTTTCAAGGTCATGCATTTTGTGGCTAAACCTGCATGTTAAAATAGCTGAAATATTGGATGAAGACATGGATCATTTTGTATACTCTTGATCCCCCACCTTTCTACTTCTCTGGCTGCCCCTAGGTTTTAATATTATTAAGAAGAGAAGGAAATTTAATTCAGATAAAGATGTATCAATGTAGTTTTAGACATGATTCAACAAACCAAAGTACTGCAGTTCAGGTTTGCAGACTGAATCAAGGATAGAGGTGAAAAGTTATATAGGAGCAATAAAAATGAGTCTTCAATAAAAATGAGTCTTCAAAAGACAACTAACTGCTTTATGAACAAATTGTGGGTTTAAGCGAACATTTTCTAACTTAACTTTTACTTTAATTTTTTTTTTTCCTTCAATAAAAAAATCAGGTAATATATGCTAAGAAGCAAATAGCTTACTCTTCCTGTTGCAATAACTTTTGCAAATCGAACTTTGAGGCATTTTTAATAAATTAAATATAAAATATTCATCTCTAAAGAGATTAGAAAATAAACAATAAATAACTTGTCCTATGTAAAATTTCATATAATGGGGCCAAACAAAAATAATACTCTCCAATTCATCTGTAATTTGCAATTCTCTTAAATCAGCATAGCTTTTTTCATTTCCTACAAATGCAATACAAAGAGCATAACAATATTAATAATAGCCAAAATGTATCAGGGTGCATAATACAATGTTACATATATATATTTTTGTACATTTGATATGATCTCTTAATTTTTTACCTCCCTTCCTATGTTTTAAAAGTACTCTGCCAAAAGCCATAGAAAAAGATACAAATAATAATACTACAATCACTTCTGCAATTCCTATAAAACTTGATATTTTTTTTTGAAAATCTGAATATTAATGAGATATTCATGAAAATGTGATACACATTTCTTCGAGTGGAATTCAATTTCATAGCTTCAACACAAATAACTTTGAAAAATACCATGCGATTTTAGCTTATCAAATTCCATGTGTGTGTGTGTGTGTATTAAATGACACATTCTGCATAACTTTTTAATGTTATTTTTATACTTTTATTAATTTCAAAGTCATCAAATTCTACCATAACGCAACTCTCTCTAAATTTTCCTACATAAAATCATGTGGCAGTTGAAAGGAACCTTATTTTTTCTTTTCTCCTAAGGATCACAAATTAAGCCACAAGGTTAAGCAATTAACTGATAGCATATAAAATAGGAAAAGATGGGGGGGGGGAGGACGGACTTTTCACTGTCTGTGAGTTTGTATTCTTTGAAATACTGAGGCTTTCATTAGTCACGCATTCCAAGCTTGCAGTCTGCAGGCTTCTGACTAAGGCTCCTGTGATTTATTTGAGGAGAAATACTCCGTCCACAATCTTATGACTGAACACAACAATCCCCAAGCTGAGTGGAATGTAAGGAATGCAGAGTGCTTGTCAGGCTGAGGCAGCCAGGAAAGCACATAGTTATCAAGTTGGCTTGGCTGAAATACTCCAATCACTTCCTCTAGTAAGGGATGAAAGGAATCCTCTCAGCTTCTTCTTCAGGCCAATTGCAGTTCTGTGCCCAGGAAGGAAAATAATCTTTTTCTTTTTTCCAGAAAACAGTACAAAACGCTGCTGGCATGTGAAGAATGGAAGCATGCAGCAAACTATCTTTATGAAACCAGCTGTTGATGTACAGCTTGCCCAGCAGCTGTTCTTAAGTTTCTTGGCCTGTGTCTGTGTACGCATGTGCACACGCACACCCACACATCTTTCTTCTCTCAGAGTGGTAAGACTTAACACATACGGAGCAAAGAGATGTAGTATTTTAAAACATAGCTAAGCATTTTCTAGCAGCAGGAATGAGGAGAACTAATGCTGTGGATAAAAAGGGTGGACAGAATTTATGCTTTGTTGAATGATGAAATTAGGAGGCCTCCTGCAAGATATTTTGAAGGTTTTGGTTTTCAACCTAGCGTATAAGCCTGAACTAAAATCAATTATAAGTCTCTATCAGAAAAACACAGCCACTCTTCAGTCTAATGCAGTGGTTCTCAACCTTTTTAATGCCGTGACCCCCAACCGGTCGTAAGTCGAGGACTAAACCGGTCGTAAGTCGAGGACTAAACCGGTCGTAAGTCAAGGATTACCCAACCGGTCGTAAGTCGAGGACTTTCCCTGCCTGGGAGCGCCGCGCATGCGTGGTTCCGCCCCCTGCGCCGGCTGAGGTGTAGCTGGCAAGCAGCAGAGACGGAGCAGGCCGACCACCAGCTGGCCCAGCTCAAGGGAGGTAAGGCACCCGCCGGAAAAGGGAAAAAAAATGGCGGACAGCCTTGCTTGGCGACCCCCGTGAAATGGTCGATCGACCCCAAATGGGGTCGCGACCCATAGGTTGAGAACCGCTGGTCTAATGTTTAAAGTAAAATGCAATGGAAGAATTATAATGTTAAAGCCCTGCTACACTTAACTAAATTCTCATGTCAACATTTTTGTGTCCTCGTTCATTCATTATCATCCAACGTAAAGAAACTGAATGTTTCCTGCCTATCTGAGAACAACATAATGTGCAACCTCAATTTTGGAAGGCAACTATATGTCTGGTCCATCCAACTAAACAAAGTGATTCATGCTGGATTGCCACTTTTCAAAAAAGAAAGAAAGAAAGAAAGAAAGGAAGGAAGGAAGGAAGGAAGGAAGGAAGGAAGGAAGGAAGGAAGGAAGGAAGGAAAGAAAAGGTAATATCTGAACAAGCTTTGAATACATTGCTTTCTGACTAGTTTAATGAGAGTAGCAGAAATGAAACAGATAAACTAGAAACTTACAGATGAGGACTGAACAATCGACTCATTTTAGGTATATGTTCCTTTTCACAGTCTAGATCATCATCTCCTTGGTCCATGCTGAACCTCCTTTTGCAAGGGCTGATTGGGGGTGGCCCGGTCCTGTGATTGGTTGCAGCAGCAGATATGGGGAGAGACTGTATCCTGGGCTCTCCTCGTAGTGCAGCTTCACCTAGAGAAAACGCAAAGATAGAATTAATGGAACAAAAAACAGGAACATAAAGAGGGCACCCTGTGAAATCATCACCTTCCTTAAGGTGGTTTCTTTTTTAAAAAAATGCTTTATATTTGTCAGTCTTTTAAAAGAATAGTTATATGCTAATTATTCATTTTTTTTAATTAAAGCAAGATAATTATAAATCTATACAGGTAGTCCTTCGACTTACAACTAGTCATTTAGTGACTGTTTGAAGTTACAACAGCACTGAAAAAAATGACTTATGACCATTTATCATACTTATGACTTACGTGGTCGCATGATTAAAATTCGGATGCTTGACAACTTGCAAAATTATGACATTTGCAGTGTCCCGGGGTCACGTGATCCACTTTTGCGACCTTCTGACAAGCAAAGTCAATGGGGAAGCCAGATTCACTTAACAATTGTGTTATTAACTTATCAACTGCAGTGATTCACTTAACAACTGTGGCAAGAAAGATGACAAAATGGGGCAAAACTCACTTAACAACTGTCTTGCTTAGCAATAGAAATTTTGAGCTCAGTTATACTTGTAAGTCGAAGACTACCTGTAATTTGCTAACATTCAGTTTCTAAAATACACCTATTTTGGAAAAAACAGCAGAGATTATAATTATAAATACATTTTACAATTAGTATATTCATTTAAAATTGAAACAATCAATTACAGGTAGTCCTCATTTAGTGATCACAATTAGTACCGGCAACTCTGTCACTAAGCGTTAACCTCATGACCATGACGGACTTACAACTTCACTTCTGCTGCAGTCATTAAGAGGGACATCACAGGAACACAATTTCACTGCTGGCTCTTCTTTGATTTTTCTTGTCATAAGCCAGCTGTGAAATGTGCAAAGGGCAATCACGTGACTGCGTGATACTGACTGATCATAAATGCCCACCATTTGCAAAGCACCTGAGTGTCAATCATGTGTCTGTGGGAATGCTCCAGCCGCTGTAAGTGCAAGGACTGGTCATAAAATTACTTTTTCAGCACATCATAACTTTGAATGGTAATTAACTACCTTATTCTATTTTTAGTTTAAAATAGCAGAAAATCATTTTACTGATTTTCAGTAGCACAGTTTGGCAAAGTGTTAAGAGGGGTTCTAGAAGCCTTTGGGAGACACAAGTTTTAGATTACTCACCCCGATTCTGTGACTAAATAACAGCATCATAACATCCCCACTTGGCAAGCTATGCGAAGAGATAATGGACTTGCTTAGGGACATGGGGATTGGAGGTAGGTTGGATTTTTCTCAACCTACAGTTCCTTTCTTCCTTCCTCCCTCCCTCCCTCCCTGCCCAATTCACACATAGGTGACTCTGGGAGGCTTACAACATTTATGAGTGTCACAACCAGTTCAATGCATATAGCCTAATAAGCTAAAACCAACCAAACTATATTCTGGTGCAAAGGACAGCGCCATATATTGCAGCCGTTTTTCTTCTTTCATTATGTCCAAAATATAATTACCAAGAACTGGACCAGCAGCACATATATCTGAGCAAAAGCAATTCCACAATTTTATATACTATTCACTGCACAGCTCATATATAAAAAGAGCCCTGTTTTAATAAGCTCAACAAGCCCAATTTTGTTGTGAAAGAAACCACTTAGAACTAATCTCCACTATGTTTACCAGTAAAAATAAACATTTGCCAATTTAGCAAAAAAGATATAAACTAGCAAATACACTGTGGCCTATAAACATGCCACAAGTAATGGCTTCCATTCAAGACTCTGGCACCAAAACTAAACAGTAACTTTCCACTTTCTACCTACATGTTAAAAGAAAAACGGTGGACTCCATGGCAAACAAGTTTCCCATCTGAACATCCTGCTGTATTCATACTCAAGTTATTATTAACTTTGATATTTCTCTCCCACTTTCCTGTTTTATCCCATCCCAACGCCAAATGTTAATAGTTGCTTGTCAGGCAACTACTTGTTACTATAAAGAAGGCAAAATAATTTAGAAAACAGTGTAATGTGTTTTCTTGGATTCTACCATTTATATCAAGAGTTGACTAGGCTGCAACTCATATATGTGATGTCTGCAACACAGCCAAGTGGTATCCACAAGTCCTAAAAAGTCATTAAAAACTGTCAAAATCTCACAAAATACCTTTGAGATATTCAAAAACAATATTCCTGCTGCTGAATGCTATAAGAGCAATATATGATAGCATGCATATCAATGAATGGAGCCTTACTAGATGGTTCAACACTGACCAGAGAGTATGATATGGATGGACAGTTAGAGATAACTACCGTATTTTCCGGCGTATAAGACGACTTTCTAAACCCTGAAAATCTTCTCAAAAGTCGGGGGTCGTCTTATATGCCCAGTCGTCTTATACGCCGGAAAATACGGGTATTCTATTTTATTCCTTTATCTAAGCTGAGGACGCGATGGGGGCGGCGGCAGGGAGCCGCTGCCTCCCGTCCTGCTCCCCCTCCTGGACGTAATGGGGGCGGTGGCTGGGAGCTGTTGCCTCCCATCTTGCTCCCCCTCCCTGCCTGTTCAGCTGAGGACGCGATGGGGCGGTGGCTGGGAGCCGCTGCCTCCCGTCCTGCTCCCCCTCCCCACCCATTTGGCTGAGGACGCGGCGGCCAGGCTGGGGGCGGCATGGACTCCCGACGATGCTGCAGTGGCTGCTGCTGTGCTGCCGCTGCCACCACTGGAGCCGCTGCCTCCCGTCCTGCTCCCCCTCCCTGCCTGTTCAGCGCCATCTGCCTTTCATTCTCTCTCTCTCTCCTAACCTGGAGGGAGAGGGAGAGAGAGAAAGAGAGAAAGAGGAAAGAAAGAGAAGAGAAAGAGGAAAGAGAAAGAGAAGAGAGAGAGAGAGAGAGAGAGAGAGAGAGAGAGAGGAAAGAGAAAGAGGAAAGAAAGAGAAGAGAAAGAGAGAAAGAGAGAGGAAAGAGGGAAAGAGAAAGAGGAAAGAGAAAGAGAGGAAAGAGAAGAGAAAGAGAAAGAGAGGAAAGAGAGAAAGTTAGAGGAAAGAGAAAGGAAGAGAAAGAGACAGAGAAAGAGAGAGGAAAGAGAGAGGAAAGAGAGAAAGAGAAGAGAGAGGAAAGAGGAAAGATAAAGAGAGGAAAGAGAAAGAAAGAGAAGAGAGAGGAATGAGGAAAGAGAGAGGAAAGATAAAGATAAAGAGGGAGAGGAAAGAGAGAGGAGGGGAGGAAAGAGAAAAAGAGAGGAAAGGGAGAGAAGGAGAGGAAAGAGAGAAAGAGAGGAAAGAGAAAGAAAGAGAGGGGGAGAGGAAAGAAAATGAGGAAAGAAAAAAGATTGAGAAAAGAGAGGAAAGAGAGAAAGGAAAGAGAAGAGAAAGAGAGGAAAGAGAAAGAGAGGAAAGAGAGGAAAGAGAAAGAGAGGAAAGAGAAAGAGGAAAGAGAGAGAGACAGAGAAAGAGAGAGAGAAAGTTAGAGGAAAAAGAGAAAGGAAAGAGGAAAGAGAAAGAGGAAAGGAAAGAGAGGAAAGAGAGACAGGGAGAGAGAGACCCTTTTGACATCTAAAATGAAGATAACACTGCATATATCCTTTTTTACCTTTATTTTATATATACACACACAAACATACACACACACACACATATATCATAAAGGTAAAAAAGGATATATGCAGTCTTATCTTCATTTTAAATATCAAAAGGGTTTTGCGGCTCCCAGTGTTTTGTTTTCGGTGGGAAACGTGTCCAAGTGGCTCTTTGAGTGTTTTGGGTTGCCTACCCCTGATATAGCCCAAACTCTATATTTTAACTGGAAACGTTGGGGGTCATCTTATATGCCCAGTCATCTTATTCGCCGGAAAATACGGTATAAGATATTTATTTAATGTATTTATTTATATCCTGTCTTTATTATTTTTACGAACTCAAGGAGGCAAACTTATCCAACACATCTTCCTAGTCCTCTTTTTCTCACAAAACAAACCCGTGAGACAGGTTGGGCTGAGAGAGAGTGACTGGAGGCCTGAAGTGACATAAGCGGTAGGTGGTTTTGGAAGTGAATATATGTGCACTTTTGTAAACAGATTTTTGCATCATGTTATTGGCTAAGAAGCCAAATGATCTGCAATAGACTGTCTGAAGCAATAAAGAAGCTGGATTTTAAAATTAAGGGAATTCTAGGAATCAATCCACCCCTCTTAAGGTGCCAAGCTTGGGGGAAAAAAACTCAGTCCTAGATTATATATGCTTTTAAATAAAGAGCCATACCCCAGTTTTCCAAATTTACTACCAGATTTGTTTATGGCACAAAGAGTATTTATTTATTTATTTATTTATATTTAAATTTATATGCCGCCCTTCTCCCCATGGGACTCAGGGCGGCTCACAGCATATTAAAACATTGTACAAAAAAATTTTTCCCCTGCTAAAAAACAATTAAAATCCAAATATTGGTAGCTGTGGCTCTTTAAAATTGTTTAAAAATTGTCCCTATTTAAAACTCACCTTAGGTCAGGCCCGCTTGTTGAAAAAGCCATGTCTTGAGGGCGCGGCGGAAGGTTAAGAGATCCGGAATCGTCCGGATCTCGGGGGGTAGTTCGTTCCAGAGGGTGGGGGCACCCACA
>NW_015390247.1:5876-9524 GCF_001527695.2 Protobothrops mucrosquamatus | reverse complement strand
TTGTATTTTTCCCCCTTAATGCAATCAATACTTTCCTTTCTTGAACCATAATTTATAGTAACATACTCTAAAAAGGCAGTTGAAAAACCTTTGAATGTTGTCATAATTGCTTTCTGTATTTAAAAGGTGCTTTCAGATGAGGTTTTTATTCTGCAAACCTCTGTGCCTAACTCATGAAATTTTACTGGTGATCCAGAAGATTATTATCTTCCATTTACAATGCTCTCAATTTTTTTTATCTCCTCTTACCAGAAAATCAAACTTCATTAAGGGCAAAATGTTAAATACTGTACTTGCATAATGTTAAGTCAAACCACCAAGAAAAGTCCAATTACCATGACTCAACTTTTAGACCATTCTACCTTGATAACTGAGAATCTTGATGGTGATCAGAGAGAAATATTCTCCAAAACTCTAATATTCCCTGCTTAAAGAACATAATAAAGTTCTTTTTGAGGCTTTGTGATATTGAGAACATCACAAAGTTAAATGGTTGTTAAGACTAATTTTAAATATCTATGGGAAGGTCTTCCACCAAATGTACAGTACATGCAGTTGTGCCCCCAACATGCGTACTAATGCTTACTCTCTTGAAATCTCTTCCTCTCCAATGAACATAGAAACATTAATTTCCTTCTTGCTAATTATTTCAGCACTGGGATAAGCATTCCGAAGAATGTGGGAATGGGGAAACAGGAAAGCTGAATTAAATCATAAGCACAGTCATGGTCACATGATTTTCCACTTGGTGACTATGTCACTTAGCCACCAAGTTGCTGGTCCAAATTGTGATTGTTAAAAGGCTATCTGTATACATTAGAACTATATTCTAATTAATTTGTTAGTAATCATTTATAATCTTAAACTTCTATAAAGCCATTCCATTTTGGGACTATCATTAGAATAGAATTCTTTATTGGCCAAATATGGTTGGACACACAAGGAATTTGTTTCCGTTGCATAAGCTCTCAGTGTATATTACATCTTCTGTTAACAAATTCTATTGTTAAATATCTACTTTGAAATGTGATATTAGAATTTATCCCACCTTAACCATCAATCATTCAGCTTTACTCAAAGATCCTGGGCTATAACAATTAATTCCCCAAAGAATTAATTATTGACTACATGTCATCTATTGATATATCTTCCTGGATGTTCATCAAAGTATGTACGCTTTTATAAACTTTTATCATGACATGCCCTTGACTTTTCAGTGCAGGGGAAAAATTTCTGCCCTTGGGGTATAGTGGGGAATATAATACTCCAACAATGTGCCATCCTATTCTCACTTGACTACTTACTGTGAGAAGAGAATACACTCAAAATGGAGACACACACATGATGTTGCCAAATTTTGCTGCAAGCCCCATCTGAAAATTACTATGTTACAGAACATGTTTAAGTGAAGTAGAGATTATTAAAGGGTTAGAAACAGGCTAGGCTAGTTTTAGATGAGTATAATTTAATGATAATGATCGTTTAATATGACAAAATCAGGACTTGAAGCTAAACATTATCACTCGCTGATAGATGCAACTCAAACTTCTATGAAGAGATTAGCTACCAACTTCAAAATTTGGTAGTCTAAAGTATAGGTATTCAGTATTTATTGTAGTCCTCCATTTTTGCTGCATGACATAAAATATTAGGACTGGGCAAAGCATTGAAAAGGTGTTTACTCGTTAGAACAGACACGTTCTTTGGTAAGGTCACAAGGCTATCCCAGTTGCCTGCCTATGCATAGACAGAGAACTGTTCCATTGGGATAGCCAGCAAAGTGTCTGTGCATACATAACAAGTGCTTAGATAGCCTTTCAAATGCTATGTACAGCCCTAGATAAATATTTAAATTCTAGTGTTTGTACAATGTTAGCGAACTTTATTTTCTTACTTAATTCAGTGTTCACTGAGATGGCTATGGCATTCTGTTTGACACATGCAAAAGAAACAAAGCTGATTGTTTCAGCTGCAACCCTTTGTACTTTCTATTTCAAGTAATTTCAGATGGAAACACAATAGTGTAGAATGAATGTACAATAAACTACATCTCTTTTGCTTTATGCATCCCATTTTAAACCACAGGAAAATTAATGTCTTTCATTTACTTTAAATGATTGTCTTTAGATACCAAAAAGTCAGAGCTTTTTTTGTGATAGAACGCCCAGAACAGAGTTCCGGCACCTTTTTGGGATGGAACCTTGTAGGGTAGGCAAGGCGGGTTTGTATGACATGTGTAAGTTCCGGCACCTTTTTTTTTTTTTTTTACAAAAAAAGCACTGCAAAAAGTTAAATAGGTTGAGAGGAAGGAGAAAACTGTAAAAGTTGTGGTTGAATGCAATTAGTGAGATCCTTACAAAGAGATGAAAGATTTAAAGAACAAAAAGCAATGTTTTGCCAATTATTCTTGCTTTTGCCATATGTATGGACATGTCTAAAGCAAAAATAGTTTGCAACAATAGAAAACTATGGTACAGTGAACTGTATTGATTTAAACTAGATTTATCCATACGTCCTTTTCTTTTTCTATCATATACCTTGCATTTCTTTGGTCATTTCCTATTCCTTTTCTGCATAACACTGAATAACACTGCTTAACTTGAAAGGAGTTAACATTGTGGGTGTTTATAGTTGATAAATATAAAATTGTTTTCCAAATATTTGCTACTCCTTCCTTTTTCAGATTTATGTTTTCATATTTCATATTTCCTGTCATGAGTTTCTATAAGAATTAGTTGGAATTTGAACAATTACATATCGTGTTTCCCCAAAAGTAAGACCTACCCCGAAAATAAGCCCTAGGTTGATTTTTGGAAGGTGGGCCTAATATAAGCCCTACCCCCAAAATAAGCTCTAGTTTTGAGGCAAAGCACACGCCTAAAAATCAAGCTAGGGCGGGTGAGGGTGGAGCTTACCATTGCAGCCAGGCCTTCAATCCGTAGCTCAGTTCTTGGCTGCAGAGGCCTTTCCAGAAGGCCTCTGACTGCGAAATGCAGGCCGGAGCTCCATTCTTAGCTGCAGAATGAAGCTGCTCCTTCGGCTGCAGAAGAAGTGGGCCGGCTTGGGGGGGGGGGCTGTTGGTGCTGTAACCATGAGGTAAGTGGAAAAGACGCCCCCTGAAAATAAGACCTGGTGCTTCTTTTGGAGGCAAAAAAAAAGTCTTATTTTCGGGAAAACATAGTAAATGTCAATGCTGTGACAATGGATGTTGAGAATCAGCAGCCATTTTCTCTTTTGCTTCTAATGTGCCTTTTCTATTTTTTTAGAGTTCAGATGTAGAAGGGGGGATGGGGTAAATGCTTGAGGGTTTAGCTAGCCATAACACTATAGAAGTGTGGGAAGTCAAGGACATTGTCTGAAAAGGTTTTGGCAGGCTGAGAGGCTAGTGAGAAGGGGCGTTGTCTTACCTGAACGCCTTTTCTCAGTACGGAGATGGAGAATCCACCGGCGGGTTTCCATTGGATGCCTGCTCCTGAGACCAAGTAGCCAAAACTTGACACGCCCCCTGTTGCTGTGAGATCCAGTCTTATTGAGGGCGAAAGCGGCTAATGATGTGTTCGGTATTGGCTCTCTAACCCCTAATAACGGCCTAACTGACCTAAGGGTGGGCGTGGATTCTCCATCTCCGTACTGAGAAAAGGCGTTCAG
>NW_015390247.1:0-1964 GCF_001527695.2 Protobothrops mucrosquamatus | reverse complement strand
AGGGGAGGAACGAGGGGGTAATGGTCTAGGGATGCCTACCCTGTGCCCAGATCCCTGGGGATAAGAAGGAGACACGGCAGGAGACTTCTTCCCCCCCCCACACCTCCCTCAGAAAAAACCTCAAATACCTCTAATACCTCAAATCAGCCGATTTGGGGCTCTGCTGATCCCAGCAGATGAGGGGAGGATTTTATGAAGAGAAAAGGCCTGAGAATCCAACGGAGGGTCTCTAACCTGCAATAATCTAAGTCTATCCTGAGAGCCAAACCTTGA
Organism: Protobothrops mucrosquamatus; assembly: GCF_001527695.2. Classification (NCBI taxonomy): domain Eukaryota; kingdom Metazoa; phylum Chordata; class Lepidosauria; order Squamata; family Viperidae; genus Protobothrops; species Protobothrops mucrosquamatus. The sequence goes on along the minus strand of NW_015390247.1, from coordinate 1,691 downwards.
GACGTCTGCAAGAGCTTGAGACCAAGATAAGACTGGATCTCACAGCAACAGGGGGCGTGTCAAGTTTTGGCTACTTGGTCTCAGGAGCAGGCATCCAATGGAAACCCGCCGGTGGATTCTCCATCTCCTGTACTGGAGAAAAGCGGCTTGTGTCAATTGGGGAATGTGATTTATGACAGTGTGTGTGGGGTGGGCATTGCAATGTTACTTTGTATCTGGGGGAGGGAATCTCAGTTTTGGGTTCAACTATGTAAGTGCCGATACTTTGTTTCCTAATAAAATGTTCTTTAAGGAAGAATTCTTGCCTTGAAATTCTTTAAAGGGTTTCATCTATTCGAACCATGACAGTAAATATTATAACAATTACTGAGTTATCAATACTTAGAAACTCAGTAATGGCTTCTTGAGCCATGAAAGTAATTTTGAAATGTGTTTCTTATTACAGTGGAAATATAGTGACTTCATCCTTATTTGTTTATAAGGATAAAACAATAATCCACATCCTTTATAATACTTCAAAACTTAAAAGCTTGCAACTATTATGTGAAACTTACTTTATCCTAATAAAGCTATTGCGTTTGGATTTTGAAATGGTTTTCAAAGCAACTTTACTCACTTATTTAATATTTTGCTTTTATTATTTTTTCATACCTAATACTCCTTCCTCCTCCTATTTTCCCCACAACAATAACGCTATGAGATGAATTGGGCTGAGAGTGAGTGATTGATCCAAAGTCACCCAGCTGCTTTCATGGCTAAGGCAGGACTTGAACTCATGATCAATTGCTTTCTAGTCTGAAGCTTTAACCACCAGACTAGAATTATTTTAGGCACAGATTTTGGAACTTTTTTTGCACAGTAAATTTATGTCAAAATATATTTTGATTTTACTGCAACATGGTTTATAACAAACCTTGTACATTCTGTGACTCAGTGGAAATTCTGATGCACTTATAAATGTTAGATTCTACACAGAAACAGTGTCTATTTTTTACAAGAGGAAGACAATGAATATAAATTTCCATCAGTGAATAACTAGTAAAATGCATGTATCTACTGGCCTAAATTAAAATGCACATCAAAATCATTATTCAACTGTTCCATGGGGCATCCTATAACGCAGGCCAATATCTTTCAATTTTACTTGCTGGCCATGATAAATTAAAGAGAGTATTAAAAACCTAATGGTGGCTATTCTATGGAAATTTATTTTACCTAGCTTCTTTGAATAAATAATTAAATTATTTTAGATTACATCTTAGATTGGTGCAGTTACAAATATAGATTATGAGATTTCTCTGTTTGGTCTTTGAATCTGATCTCAATATAAACACTCTAAGCCTATAGTGTTAGAAAGCAAAATATCACAGGTGAACAAGTCTGCGTATTCATTGAAGTATGTATTATATAGCAATAGAATCCAAATTACCTCAGCTTTCCCAGAATCTAAGCAGCCCTGAATCCTCCTTGGGTTTTTCTCTGTAGTTCCAAGAAAGTGTTTGAACAAAAGACACAGAAAAGCTAAACTCATCAAAGACCTGTCTGTCATTAAGTGAAAGTAATCAAAGCTTAATAATTGCCTTTTCTACTTCAAAGAAAATTTATGCAAGAGAAGGATTGCAAAATTAACAGCGAGTTAGAACCTGTATTTTAACAGCATCAAGGCCATTGCTTGGTGACTTAGTATATTT
>NW_015390246.1:25165-85968 GCF_001527695.2 Protobothrops mucrosquamatus | reverse complement strand
CCTTCAAATTCACGGAAGGCTAAAGAAATGAAGGTATCCCACAACTTTCATTTGAAACCAACTGAAGGTCAAGGTATTTTTCTTAGTGTCAGATTCCCAGGTTAGCCGTTAGTCTGTTTGTCATCTCTGTAGCACCTTTGTGATAATTTCATCAATAAGAAGGAGCTAAATAATTGAGCTCCTTGTGTCTCTGTGCGTGCGTGAGAGATATATCTGATCTATATTTAAGTATGGCTTCAAAGGAAAAGTTAGCAGGCAGATAACGTGGGTGGCAAAGCAACTTGCAAAAAACAAGGGCAGTTTCTAAAACTTCGAGAAAATCAGATAGCAAAGATAACAATAACAATAAAAAAGTTGGAAGAGACTTTGGAGGTCATCTAGTCCAACCCCCTGCTCAGGCAGGAAACCCTATACCATTTCAGACAAATGGCTGTAATTTGTCTCTTCTTAAAATTTCACTGTAATTTTTCAAGAAATGAGCAATTGATTTTTTTAAAGAATCTAAATAACTGAAGCCATAACAACAACAACAACAACAACAACAACAACAACAATAATAATAATAATAATAATAATAATAATAATAATAATAATAATAATAATAATAATAATAAAGTTGGAAGGGACCTTGGAGGTCATATAGTCCAACCCCCTGCTCAGGCAGGAAACCCTATACCATTTCAGACAAATGGCTGTCCAGTCTCTTCTTAAAAACTTCCAGTATTGGAGCATTCACAGCTTCTGGAGGCAGGTTGTTCTACTGATTAATTGTTCTAACTGTCAGGAGGTTTCTCCTTAGTTCTAGGTTGCTTCTCTCCTTGGTTAGTTTCCATCCGTTGCTTCTTGTCCTGCCTTCAGGTGCTTTGGAGAATAGCTTGACTCCCTCTTCTTTGGGGCAGCCCTGAGATATTGGAACACTGCCCCTCATCCTTCTCTTCATTAAACTGGACATACCCAATTCCAGCAACCGTTCTTATATGTTTTAGCCTCCAGTCCCCTGATCATCTTTGTTGCTCTTCTCTGTACTCTTTCTAGAGTCTCAGCATCTTTTTTACATTGTGGTGACCAAAACTGGATGCCGTATTCCAAGTGTGGCCTTACCAAGGCATTGTAAAGTAGTATTAACATTTCACGTGATCTTGATTCTATCCCTCTGTTAATGCAGCCTAGCACTGTGTTGGCTTTTTTGGCAGCTGCAGAAAGGAGTGCCTTATAAGAAAGGAGTGCCTTATAAGCAGAAACATTACATATAAATTGCAAAAGTAAATACATAAAATAAAAACCGCCAGTTAGAAAAATGTACATGGATGCTGTCCCAACCTGGATTTTACCACTTGGCCCAGAATCTCACCAAGATGAAGGCTGGAATGACCTATCCACTTATCTGTAAGATACCCCATAAATCAGTAGGCTTCACTTCCAATTATACTTAGGATTGCATTGGAAATCAATGAAATATGAGCATACTTCATTAATTTAAAACAGTTCAGTGAGGCTTATTCGTGTTGTAAAAGGTTGATTTATCCTGTGTTGTCCTGTGTTAAGGGTTTTAATACAGATATTTATGTGGACATTTCTCATGTTTCACATTGTGGAAATTTCTCATGTTTTTCACTGTAAAATAGAATATATGAATGGTTGAATTGGTTTACTTTGATGTCTCAACAAAAAGAAGGTTATGGATTTGATAAATAAATGAGGCAGAGAAAGCATGCAGAACATAACTTCTGGAATTCTTACCAACCCTTGGTAGTGTTTGTTTTCTTCTGCAACGTGTCCTTGAGTATATTCATTGTCTCGTTTTCTCCATGCATTACATCTTCATGTTTTGATCACTATCAATAGACTTTCTCCTCAGTGTGTCATCACACACATATCTGCTGTTGCTTTATGGTATTTGCTGTCATGCATACCTTGGGAATTGAAAGATGGATTGTGTATGGAAAGCTCGCAAAGCACGGTTTCAGGAATTGTTTTAATAGCAACTCAAATTTGGGTTATGTGAACAGGTAGGAGGAAAAAGTGGGACTTAAAAATGAAAACAGTCACTCTTTTCCCAAGCTACTGTCTGTCACCTGTCCTGGAGAAACCAGACAAAAAACATGTTAAGATTAGGTAATCCTTCTGTATTGTAAGGCTATATTAACACAATCTTGCAAGTCTGAAGGTACAAAATTCCCTCTGCCACTTTTAATAGCCTGAACCATTAGAATGATTCCTTCCTCAATCCTTTCCTCTGATCCCTAAGCCCCTGGAGGGGGGGGCTCCCCCTTTCTTGTTTGATCATTCCATAGTCAACATCTGTTTCCTTCATCCCCCAAGGTCACCCACACATTCCATTAGCCTGTTCAAGGCAGCTTACCAACAATAAAACAAGGTACGGAACTTGAAGGTAGAATCAAAATCAAAATCAACAATGCTAAAATCAATTAAGAATTCAAAGCTTGTAGTGAAAGATGCTACCTTCCTAAATAGCGGAACTGGAGATCCCAACAGTCTTTTCTAGGAGAGCATTCTGTAGTCTGGGAATTGCATCGGAAGAGGTTCTGTCTTGTGTGCCGGGAACATCTTCAAAAAGGTCTCTCCTGCTGATCTATAGCAAGAGATGTAGTCCTTACCAGTCCCTGATGTGAAAAATGGCAGCATAACTTTGCATTAATTTTACTGACTGTTCTGTGCATCTTTAAGGAGTATGTGTTTCAAATATCTTATGCCTTAGTGTGATTCATGAAGTTAGCTGTGATAGTTTGTTAACCATGGCTGATGGCTTTGGATGGTTTGAATCCAACCCACTATGCATTATTCAATGAATTATCATAATATGCATAGTTATCTGTAGATGGCTACTCATACCCTGGGACAACTTCAATAAAAAATTATAAATTGTCAGGAAGGAAATTTTAAATTCTAGTGTCATGAACCCAAATAAATTCAACTGATACGATTGCTGTAATTTTATACGTATTTTGTTAAAACCTATTATTGTACATAAATGTTTTGGTAGTAAAATGAACTCAGTTCAAGGAATCTACCCTTAAGTCTTTAAGGGTAGATTTGAAATATCAGGAGAGAAATACAGACTTGCTTTTTTTATGACCAGCATCATTTTACTCAGAAATACATGTTATTATGTTCAGTGGGGTTGGGCAGTTATTAACCTTTAAGTCTAGTTTCACACCAACCTAAATCTGAACCCAGGTTAACAGATACAATTTTCAGCTTAATATGATGCTAAGATAAGGGTTCGGTTTCTTCAACACAGCACATTGAACCACACAGCTTTCAACCCTGGTCTTATATGCTGTGTGAGCCCAGTTCCATTGTTTTACTATGGGAATCATGTATAAGTTCCAAATAGAGCAGAACGGAACAGAAAAAATAGAATAGAATAGAATAGAATAGAATAGAATAGAATAGAATAGAATAGAATAATGAATAAGAATAGAATAATGGAATAAGAATAAATAATGGAATTAGAATAGAATAATAGAATTAGAATAGAATAGAATAATGGAGTAAGAATAGAATGGAATGGAATGGAATGGAATAGAATAGAATAGAATAGAATAGAATAGAATAGAATAGAATAGAATAGAATAGAATAGAATAATGGAATAAGAATAGAATAATGGAATAAGAATAAATAATGGAATTAGAATAGAATAATAGAATTAGAATAGAATAGAATAATGGAGTAAGAATAGAATGGAATGGAATGGAATAGAATAGAATAGAATAGAATAGAATAGAATAGAATAGAATAGAATAGAATAGANCCTTCAAATTCACGGAAGGCTAAAGAAATGAAGGTATCCCACAACTTTCATTTGAAACCAACTGAAGGTCAAGGTATTTTTCTTAGTGTCAGATTCCCAGGTTAGCCGTTAGTCTGTTTGTCATCTCTGTAGCACCTTTGTGATAATTTCATCAATAAGAAGGAGCTAAATAATTGAGCTCCTTGTGTCTCTGTGCGTGTGTGAGAGATATATCTGATCTATATTTAAGTATGGCTTCAAAGGAAAAGTTAGCAGGCAGATAATGTGGGTGGCAAAGCAACTTGCAAAAAACAAGGGCAGTTTCTAAAACTTCGAGAAAATCAGATAGCAAAGATAACAATAACAATAAAAAAGTTGGAAGAGACTTTGGAGGTCATCTAGTTCAACCCCCTGCTCAGGCAGGAAACCCTATACCATTTCAGACAAATGGCTGTAATTTGTCTCTTCTTAAAATTTCACTGTAATTTTTCAAGAAATGAGCAATTGATTTTTTTAAGAATGTAAATAACTGAAGCCATAACAACAACAACAACAACAACAACAACAACAACAACAACAACAACAACAATAATAATAATAATAATAATAATAATAATAATAATAATAATAATAATAATAATAAAGTTGGAAGGGACCTTGGAGGTCATATAGTCCAACCCCCTGCTCAGGCAGGAAACCCTATACCATTTCAGACAAATGGCTGTCCAGTCTCTTCTTAAAAACTTCCAGTATTGGAGCATTCACAGCTTCTGGAGGCAGGTTGTTCCACTGGTTAATTGTTCTAACTTTCAGGAGGTTTCTCCTTAGTTCTAGGTTGCTTCTCTCCTTGGTTAGTTTCCATCCATTGCTTCTTGTCCTGCCTTCAGGTGCCTTGGAGAATAGCTTGACTCCCTCTTCTTTGGGGCAGCCCCTGAGATATTGGAACACTGCCCCTCATCCTTCTCTTCATTAAACTGGACATACCCAATTCCAGCAACCATTCCTTATATGTTTGAGCCGCCAGTCCCCTGATCATCTTTGTTTCTCTTCTCTGTACTCTTTCTAGAGTCTCAGCATCTTTTTTACATTGTGGTGACCAAAACTGGATGCAGTATTCCAAGTGTGGCCTTACCAAGGCCTTGTAAAGTAGTATTAACATTTCACGTGATCTTGATTCTATCCCTCTGTTAATGCAGCCTAGCACTGTGTTGGCTTTTTTGGCAGCTGCAGAAAGGAGTGCCTTATAAGAAAGGAGTGCCCTATAAGCAGAAACATTACGTATAAATTGTAAAAGTAAATACATAAAATAAAAACCGCCAGTTAGGAAAATGTACATGGATGCTGTCCCAACCTGGATTTTACCACTTGGCCCAGAATCTCACCAAGATGAAGGCTGGAATGACCTATCCACTTATCTGTAAGAAACCCCATAAATCAGTAGGCTTCACTTCCAATTATACTTAGGATTGCATTGGAAATCAATGAAATATGAGCATACTTCATTAATTTAAAACAGTTCAGTGAGGCTTATTCGTGTTGTAAAAGGTTGATTTATCCTGTGTTGTCCTGTGTTAAGGGTGTTAATACAGATATTTCTGCGGACATTTCTCACGTTTCACATTGTGGAAATTTCTCATGTTTTGCACTGTAAAATAGAATATATGAATGGTTGAATTGGTTTACTTTGATGTCTCAACAAAAAGAAGGTTATGGATTTGATAAATAAATGAGGCAGAGAAAGCATGCAGAACATAACTTCTGGAATTCTTACCAACCCTTGGTAGTGTTTGTTTTCTTCTGCAACGTGTCCTTGAGTATATTCATTGTCTCGTTTTCTCCATGCATTACATCTTCATGTTTTGATCACTATCAATAGACTTTCTCCTCAGTGCTGTTGCTTTATGGTATTTGCTGTCATGCATACCTTGGGAATTGAAAGATGGATTGTGTATGGAAAGCTCGCAAAGCATGGTTTTGGGAATTGTTTTAATAGCAACTCAAATTTGGATTATGTGAACAGGTAGGAGAAAAAAGTGGGACTTAAAAATGAAAACAGTCACTCTTTTCCCAAGCTACTGTCTGTCACCTGTCCTGGAGAAACCAGACAAAAAACATGTTAAGATTAGGTAATCCTTCTGTATTGTAAGGCTATATTAACACAATCTTGCAAGTCTGAAGGTACAAAATTCCCTCTGCCACTTTTAACAGCCTGAACCATTAAGGTGGTTCCTTCCTCAATCCTTTCCTCTGATCCCTAAGCCCCTGGGGGGGGGCTCCCCCTTTCTTGTCTGATCATTCCATAGTCAACATCTGTTTCTTTCATCCCCCAAGGTCACCCACACATTCCATTAGCCTGTTCAAGGCAGCTTACCAACAATAAAACAAGGTACGGAACTTGAAGGTAGAATCAAAATCAAAATCAACAATGCTAAAATCAATTAAGAATTCAAAGCTTGTAGTGAAAGATGCTACCTTCCTAAATAGTGGGATTGGAGATCCCAACAGTCTTTTCTAGGAGAGCATTCCGTAGTCTGGGAATTGCATCGGAAGACGTTCTGTCTTGTGTGCCAGGAACATCTTCAAAAAGGTCTCTCCTGCTGATCTATAGCAAGAGATGTAGTCCTTACCAGTCCCTGATGTGAAAAATGGCAGCATAACTTTGCATTAATTTTACTGACTGTTCTGTGCATCTTTAAGGAGTATGTGTTTCAAATATCTTATGCCTTAGTGTGATTCATGAACTTAGCTGTGATAGTTTGTTAACCATGGCTGATGGCTTTGGATGGTTTGAATCCAACCCACTATGCATTATTCCATGAATTATCATAATATGCATAGTTATCTGTAGATGGCTACTCATACCCTGGGACAACTTCAATAAAAAATTATAAATTGTCAGGAAGGAAATTTTAAATTCTAGTGTCATGAACCCAAATAAATTCAACTGATATGATTGCTGTAATTTTATACGTATTTTGTTAAAACCTATTATTGTACATAAATGTTTTGGTAGTAAAATGAACTCAGTTCAAGGAATCTACCCTTAAATCTTTAAGGGTAGATTTGAAATATCAGGAGAGAAATACAGACCTGCTTTTTTTTATGACCAGCATCATTTTACTCAGAAATACATGTTATTACCGTATGTTCAATGGGGTTGGGCAGTTATTAACCTTTAAGCCTAGCTTCACACCAACCTAAATCTGAACCCAGGTTAACAGATACAATTTTCAGCTTAATATGATGCTAAGATAAGGGTTCGGTTTCTTCAACACAGCACATTGAACCACACAGCTTTCAACCCTGGTCTTATATGCTGTGTGAGCCCAGTTCCATTGTTTTACTATGGGAATCATGTATAAGTTCCAAATAGAGCAGAATGGAACAGAAAAAATAGAATAGAATAGAATAGAATAGAATAGAATAGAATAGAATAGAATAGAATAGAATAGAATGGAATGGAATAAGAATAGAATAATGGAATTAGAATAAATAATGGAATTAGAATAGAATAATAGAATTAGAATAGAATAGAATAATGGAATAAGAATGGAATGGAATAGAATAGAATAGAATAGAATAGAATAGAATAGAATAGAATATATAGAGTGGAATGGAATGGAATGGAGTGGAGTGGAGTGGAGTGGAATGGAATGGAATGGAATGGAATAGAATAGAATAGAATAGAATGGAATGGAATGGAGTGGAGTGGAGTGGAGTGGAGTGGAGTGGAGTAGAGTAGAGTAGAGTAGAGTAGAGTAGAGTAGAGTAGAGTAGAGTAGAGTAGAATAGAATAGAATAGAATAGAATAGAATAGAATAGAATAGAATACTTTATTTGGCCAGGTGTGATTTGACACCCAAAGAATTCATCTCCAGTGCAGAAGCTCTCAACGTACATGGAAAACAACAGAGTAGTAATAATCATAACAACGTACCAATCCGAGAAGGTAGTAGAAAAAAAGACAAATAAAGTATTCTATTCTATTCTAAAGTATTCTATGTTCCAAACATTTTCACTGAAATCAATAGGATTTGAAAAATTATTCCCGGAAGATAAATCTACTCTGTGAGGATTGCCTTCATAATGAAGAGACAAAAACTGTTTGAGTTAACGTCAGAAATTTCCTTGGTGAAGTCTGCTTTTTTACAAGGCTTTTAGAAACAAAGAGTGAGAGCATCATTAATGAGAATCTTTGGAAATTCAGAGAGAGAGAGAGAGAGAGAGAGTATGTGGAAGGCGAAGTACACCCACAGATTAATTAAAAGCCTATTTGTATTATTAATAATCTGATTAGACAAAGCCGAGTACTCAGCTAGCTCCTAATTCTAAGATTGATTGTTCGGGGCTCCTTAATGAACTTTCCAGGAGTCAAATCTATGAGAAGAAATGACTTTTAGAAACTTTCCCTGCAACCCAAGTTGACACCGAACATGCATCAAAGGAGAAGTCTCAGATGTCCATTTGTTTTTATTACTATTTAAATGAGCGAGGTAAGGAGCACCAGGCTTGAATTAGTAGAACATTTTCCATAAATCCCACAAGTACTTGTTCCCAAGAAGAAATCATAATATGCAATAAAACAGAGAATTGAGTGCTACTTATTTATGCCACTTCAGCACTGTGGCTCTAAGCAACTTATAAACAGGAAAGTACAATAAATACAGGACAAGTATACAATCGCCATAAAGAAAGGGCAAAAGAATAACCCATCCAGTAACCATGATGAGCATTGATGCCAATTACGAATACCCACAAGGGTCCCAAGAACAAGCCACTGAGAGCCACTGGGAACCCAAGAGATCCCACTATCTTTGGCATTGTCATATGTTTAAAAGCTTCCTAAATATTAGCAGTGAGATGGATCTTCTTTCTGACTGAGTAGCATTCCACAAAAGGAGAACTGTGTGGTTTAGTCCTAATGCCAGTAGGTTGTAAGGGTGGCACGATGGCTCAGCAGCCAAGACGCTGGCCTTGTCAGTTGGAAAGCTGATAACCCAGGTTCAAGATCCGAGTGCCAAGTGATGGGGATGACCTTAGGAGACAGGGGGAAGAACCCCAGCCAGGGAATGGTTGGCTAAGAGGCCCTTTAGCTCCCAGCAAGGAGGAGGTATGTGTCAATCCCCAATAACCAAGAAAGAAATTACTCCTTGGAAGTTTCACTTATTGTTCCCCACCTATAGACAGAAATCTTGCCAAACTAAAGCAACATCATTCAAGATATACTCTGAGGATTGTTTAGGAGGAGCCTTCTTATCTGTCTTTCTCCCAAGCAAACTGTCTAAACTTCACTTCTCTTTGGCCTCGGTAATACAGCTTTTCCCTCCCTCCTGGGAATCCAGACTACATTCCACTACAGCGTGATGTCAAACCTTTTAGAGACCGAGTGCCCAAACTGCAACCCAAAACCCACTTATGCATTGTCGGGTGCCGGGTGGGTGTGGCCCATTGGGTGGGTGTGGCCCATTGGGTGGGTGTGATCCATTGGGTGGGCGTGGCTGTGGTGGTAACGGCAGACTGGGTGGGACTAAAAAGTTCAATCAATCAATTCCAACTTTGCAAGATCTTTTTTTTTCCCACGAGAAGTTGAAATTGACTGATTGATTGAACCTTTTTTTTTGTACACGGTGGCCGAGGTCTAAAGCGAAAAGGTTTTATAAAACCCAGCTGAAGGCCTGGAACTGGGGTGATGGCACGCGTGCGCACAGAGAGGGCTCTGAGTGCCGCCTCTGGCACCCGTGCCATAGGTTCGCCACCACTGCACTACAGTGTTGTCACATCATCATCATCATCATCATCATCATCATCGTCGTCGTTGTCGTCATCATTGTTGTCATCTATTAAACTTGTAGGCCACCCAACTCTCAGCAACTCCAGATGGCTAACAACAGTCAAGCAAAGACATTATAATAAGAATCGATAGAACCTAAAATATAAATATTAAAACTAGCAAGCTCAGTGAAGCAAGGGCTGTCCCTCTGGTCTTTTTCCTCCACTGTTTTGATTTGAACAGTTATCCTGCTGATGGATGAACAGATAGTCAGATAGACATACATTCCATTGAATTGGAATAAATAAGAAAGAAATTTCCCTAGAATTTCGCCTCCGGCCTCTTTAGCCTTTCAGCTGTCTCTCGTTCTTCTCTTCGCTTTAGAAGTTTGACACTCCTGGAATATCCCAGCTCCAAGAAAATAACAACAACACCTCAATCCTTTTATTCCTGCCAAAGTGCCTTTGCTCTTTCAAGTTTGAGAGAGACTTCCTTTCTATAAATTTTAATGGAATAGTGCCATGGAGTAGCAGAATGGCAAGACATATTTTCTAAATATTTAACACGTTTCTCTCAATTATTTAGATCTTTGCCAGAGCTCCCTGAAAATACTCTTAAAACTTTTACATGTTTCTCTTTAAAAGGTACAAAAGCAACTAATATATTTCCAATATGAAGCCAGGGGAAGGCTTCAGAATATATACTCAAGGAAATTTGTTAGCCAGAAATGCATCTTTCACTGTTGAAAATGGAGAGAAATATGAGACTTTGCCAAGAGGCAATGCATTCAATCATACTAATAATTTTTTTTAAAACAACACTTTGTTTCACTTTATCAAATATTATTCTAGAGGTTTTGATTTTGTTGCTTTTTTTTTAAAAAAAGTGCATATGTCTAATGCATATTTATACAAATCAAAGTTTATTCCAGACTCAGTGAATTTCCCTAGACAAATGTTTAGCTACATATCCTTTCTTGTTATATCTTTCATATAAAGCTCATCATTGTTTACAAGGAGAAAGCTATTTACTAAGAAGAAACAATTCCATCAAAGGGAAGCAAGGCTTCTAACATCTCTGTCATATATATTTCCCCAGATACTGATGTTCTGAATTACCCATTTTTGATTTTGAAGAGGAACCGGCGCATTAGAAGTCCTCTACTGTTTATCTTATTCCCTTTGCTTTTTTTGTTTTGCATCCTTGCCTGTATTTTGCAAAAGTTATGCTTAGATGATGCTGGAGAGGGAGGGTGAGGCCCAGTTGGTGTTAAAGCATCAGGCTAGAAACTGGGAGGCTGTGAATTCTAGTCCTACCTTGGACATAAGCCAGCTGGGTGACGCTGGACCAGTCACTCTCTCTTTCAGCCCTAGAAAAAAGGGAAGAGCAAATGGCTTCCCAAAAAACCTTGTCAAGAAAACTGCAGGGACTTGTCCAGCAATTGCCTGGTGTCAACACTGACAAGGAAGGAAGGAAGGAAGGAAGGAAGGAAGGAAGGAAGGAAGGAAGGGAGGGAGGGAGGGAGGGAGGGAGGGAGGGAGGGAGGGAGGAAGCAGTAGCACTTCACAGTACTTTTACAGCCCTCTCTAAGTGGTTTACAGAGTCAGCATATTATCCCCCAAAATCTGGCTCCTCATTTTACCGACCTCGGAAGGATGAAAGGCTGAGTCAACCATGGGCTGGTCAGGATCAAACTGCCAAACTGTTGGCAGCCAGCAGTCACCAGAATTAGCCTGCAGTACTGCATTCTAACTACTGCTCCACCAGGGAAGGAAGGAAGGAAGGAAGGAAGGAAGGAAGGAAGGAAGGAAAAAGAATTGTGGAGATGATGGAGATGGTCTTTTTGAATTGGGTGGGAGATGTTGTTTAACTTAGAAGAGAGTGGCTTATGGGAATGCTTTATTTATCTTTTTACCTACTTGAGATATATAACAATAACCAAATGTAGAGGATTCTTCACTCTGGCTCAAGATGCGATCTTTGACAGTGTGATGTCTTAGAAAAAAAATGCCAAAGAGCCCCTTATAATAACTGATTATCATAACCTATTATGGCTTTGCGGGTCAAACAGTGGAACCTTAAATCATGTTTTAATATAGTGGTTGTAGTGGGCCAAGGGAATGATCTTGAGTATGAGGGCCACACAAGATGGAGTTTGTAGTGTCAACAACATGGACTTTGTCGAGCCTAAAAGCCCTATTTGTCCTTCAAGGAAGATGAAGCTACTAAAACAAAAATCAGATGAAAGAGGCCAGGGTCTGGGGTAGGAAGGTAAGATGAGTAAACATCTCAGACAAGTTCCTCTCTAGTTCACATGAAGGGAGGGACGGAAGAGGGAATTGCATTCTGATTTGCAAGATTCGGTTACAATAACTTTACAATAAAAGCAGTACTGACCTACATGACATTGGATTCCTAGTCTGATCTGCCCTAAAAGGCAGATGTTTGTTTTTAAGGGGAATTCTACTAGCGGAGCTATTCTCCACTTATGAATATCTTTTGGAGTAGTCCATTGTTGCATCAAAATCTTTAGCGGGCCAATGGCTAGCCGGATTTTGCAGGCAGTAATCATTTGCAAAGATTCTACCAAGCTTAGGGAGTCCTTTGATTTTTTTTTTTTTTTTTTGCACATCCTCAGAGTAAGGAAGACTTCAAAATGTTATGAAAGTCTTCTGTGCTTTTTGCATGAATAAGAATTAGACAGAGAAATAATGGTACTGCTCATGACGCATCATAGACGGAAGAATATGGAATTTTACCTGGCAATAAAACACCCCATTTTCTTTTTCAGTCTGTTTTTGAAATTAGTCAGGATGGCTTTTCGCTACTTCTTTTCAATCAGGAGGACACTGGGGACGTCTGCTTGTTTCTTTGGAAATTATTGAAACACTGCAGGCCTTATTTCTTACCCAAGCACAAGCGAAGAGAGAAATACGCAAAGCAAGACAGAAGAGCTGTGTGCTAAAATTTCCAGCAAATAAGCCTATATTTTTCCAGCTTTCAAGTTCTTGCTGGCAAGCCCGTTAGGAAACATATATGTTTTTCGTGTCAAAACAAAACTGGTTGATTGTGTGGCAGAAATGACAGATGGTGGGAACATCTCTCTTCTTTCTACACCCACCACGAAGCTGTCATTGGTGTCCAAATGACTGAGAACTGGCTGTAGCAGGATCCCACATTACTTCTTTTTTTTAGCTTTTGCTGTGTTCCCACTTGCAACCTATGAAATAAATATTTCCTTGATACGAAATGATAGCTACAAATTGCAATGCTCTGTAATTATAGAAAGTGTCTTGCAACAGAACATGCATTCTTCTCTTTCTAACACTTTCAACAATGGATTTAGTCATTATTGATGAAGTGTGGCTGGTTAAAGTTGTCTAAGATTCCTCTTCTACCGTATGATTTTGTTTTAACAGTACGATTCAGATATTCTCCTAGCACCTCATTATGTGGATCAGAGTTTTGTAGCAACAAGATTGTGCCGGATAGAGAGCCTGAAGTCCTTCACACATTTTGACACAAATATCTCATCAACACCAACCAGCTCAATGCTGATAGGTGATAGCATTAGAGTCCAACACATTGGAAGGGGACGCCAAACTCTTGATCCTATGCCGGGTCATAAAAATTTGGATTTGACTCCCTGTCTGCCTTCAAATTTAATTGGGCAACTTTGGACCTGCGTATACCAACCACATCTCACTGCTGCACTGAAAAGAGGGAAAACCATCAATTAAACAGAGAATTGCATGCTGAGAACCTCATTTTTCAAAAGAAGCTTACCCCCTTTCTATTATTCCACAAGCTATGAAAAGCAGAATTTAATGGCAATTTTATAATGAACTACAAATTTCATCTCTTCAAAGCAATGGATGCCAGTTGAAGGAATGCATACGGCTTTTATTTATCGTTATCTCTTCCTTTCAGTCTCTGTCATCCCGGTCTACAATTTGCAGTTTCCCCCTGTTCTTTGAGATGGAAAGTTGGGTTGTTGAGTTCATCAGATACCTGAAGTGAGGACTTTGTAGCCTCTTTATGGCACACACTCCCTCTCACACAGAGACACACACATCATCTGATTTCTTATGCCAAAAAAAGCACTTGACTTTTTGCACGGTGAAAATTGACATTTGCCAACGTGCTGACTGCTGTGGAAACCACTTTGCGGGGCTTCAGTAGGTCATGGTTTATCAAAGAAGTTCAAATCTTTTCTTACAACTGCAGCTTTTGAAAAGAATTTCACTTCCTGAGAGACTCCTGAGATGAATGAAGGGACTTTAAAATAATGATGGGCAGTTCCACCTTTCAAATTGATTAAAGAAATGAAGGCTTTCAAAATTCCTTTCAAAGAAAAAAAAGGACACTCACATGGAGCATGGTCTTCTTACACTTATTTAGTTATGGGGTGATCAAGGGACGATCTTCATCAATGTCCTGATTGATCAGTGTCACGTAAACCTCTTCCCAGGTGTCTGTGGCCTTCTCAGTTTCTTTATAAACGTGAACAACCTCAAAAGCCCATTTGCTTTTCAGTTATATTTTGGAAAGAAGTCTTGGAGCTAAACCTCATATAACCTAAGGCCAAGCCAAGTTCATTCATTCATTTAATAAATACAGGTTCTGCATTTTTTTTTTTTAAAAAGAAATCATTATTGAAGACTCAGCAGGGTTTTTTTTTAAGGAAAAATTGACTTATTAATCAGCATCGCTGAGAATAAAACATATGAAAATGAAAACAAGCAAACAAACAAAGCAGGAGACATTGAACATAAAACAAAACTATTCGTCCAAATTAATTGATTTTTATTTTCAAAAGCTATCCAAAGCCAAATAGTTTTAGAACATCAAAAAGTTAGCCTGATGGATGGGAGAATCAATAGTCCCATCTTGTTTTTCTTGGGTTGTTGGTTTTTTTTGAGTGAAGAATCAAAAATGTACAGTGCTAGGAGATATTTAATAACAAAGATTGTCAACAGGGAGGTAATTATCTTTCCTGACCAACCCCCTACTGTGTTGTTTTTCCTTCTCTCACTAAGTATTTCGGTTTGGCATCAAGTTAATCAGATGAATGAGATTTAACTTTTCCCTCTATAACTTTTTATGAATACAAATGCAGTACAAAAACCATTTCTTAAAGAAAAAAAATAAACCTTTCCTTGAATTAATATATTTAACAAATGGGGGGATGAAATTGGTGCTGGGTGCAAAATGATTAAGTGAGTTGTGATAGAAACAGAAATATCTGCATTTTATTTTCCTCCAAAGATTAAATCTTTCTCCGTTCACTGACGTGGAAACAGCATCCTCTTTCTATGGTGAATTCATTTACATTTCTTTAAAAAATTATCTCTTTATGAAAAACCTTTGTGTAATAATTATTATTTACATAGTTTTAATCAGAACAGTATTTTAAACAAACAATGACTGGTGTTTTTTTTTTTTTTTATTTACTTATTTTGCTTCCTGGAAGAACTTTATTTTTGCAAATTAGATCAATGCTTCCCAACACATACATACTCACACATGGCTACATAAATACACATGTTATTTCAGGTGATAATATGCACTAACATTTATTCTAATTAATGCATTTGCTTTGTATCTCAAGATACATGGTAATTATTAAACCTAATTATTATGGCTATGATGAGGTTTAATTTTCCACCCTGCTCTCCAGGAGCAGGCTAACAATCCACCAATGAATGAATTTGAGAAATGTTTTGACTTAAGATGCTGAAATAGTGGATTATAAATTTTTATTTAAAAAAAAAGTTAAAGAAGCAAAACATTTTTTGAGTGCCAGCAATATCAGCACTGTACAGGTTAATTTAATGTTCATAATGAGTCCTCCTCCTCCTCCTTTCACTTAGTCCCAATAAACCACAAATCCAAGAGTGCTAGAAGGAAGCAGGGTTGATGTTACTTTGTTGGGTAATGAAACATCTGCAAGAGAATAACCAAGCTCAGAGAGCGCCGTAGGACTCCACAACTGAATTCTGGGCTACAAATATTCTCTTCCATTGATAGAATTATTCTCTTAGAAATCTCCTTTTTCCAAGAAACTACCTCACTTTTCTTGTTGCCATGTTCCAATGCGGGTGTGTTTAGGCATCTTTTAAAGCATCTGCTTATGTTGGCTCTTATGTGGGCTCACAGACACTAACACTTTTTAATGAAATGTTTTTTTTATCATACTTTTAAATGCTCTGGCTTTTACCGCGAGAAACACTCCATTGTTGTTGCTGCTGCTGTTATTATTTCTTTCATTAATAGCTGCATAGCACTGAACTGAATTAATTTTAGCGTGCCTTCAGGATCATCCAAGTTATTTTCAAACTGACCTATCATTTACGGAGAGGAATAACAGCAGCTCTCTCCACAATTTGCTCTTTGTACTAAGGGGCTAAAACAATCTCACACTAGAGCTCACAACCATGTTCACACATAAAGCACAAGAAAGCTCATTAGGATTTAGCACCTAAGAAAATCATTCCTTTAAAACTGGTGAAAACCAGTTCCTCCCAAGAATCCATTGCTTTAAGTATCTGTACCATTATGGAAGTGTAACATGACATCTTTTAACCAAGGAAATATATTAATGTATTTTTGCAACGGTAGGACAAAGTTTGAGAAGTCTTATGCACAGATTTGGGTAGAAACGTGTTCTCATCATACAATAAATGAACACTACTTTCTTATATCTATAACACCCCATGTCTATCCTCTTTCTGCTCCCCTGATTATTTAGTAGGGATGTTTTTCACCTGCAGCTGTTTCATTACCCACTTAGGTAATGTCGTGTAGAAGTAAGGTGGGCTAGTTCATTGTGTAACAAATGAACCAACAATCCTCATTTATTCAAAATCGTAGCACTGAAGATGCTATCTAGGCCAGTGGTGGCAAACCTATGGCACGGGTGCCAGAGGCGGCACTCAGAGCCCTCTCTGTGGGCACGTGCGCCGTCGCCCCAGTCCTAGGCCTCCAGCTGGGTTTTATAAAACCTTTTCGCTTTAGGCCTCTGCTGCCGTGTGCAAAAAAAAAAAGGTTCAATCAATCAATCAATTTCAACTTCTCGTGAAAAAAAAAAGATCTTGCAAAGTTGGAATTGATTGATTGAACTTTTTAGTCCCACCCAGTCTGCTGTTACCACCGCAGTCACACTCACCCAATGGGCCACATCCACCCGGCACTCGACGATGCATAAGCGGGTTTTGGGTTGCAGTTTGGGCACTCGGTCTCTAAAAGGTTTGCCATCACTGATCTAGGCAGTAATAAAACATTTGCAAATGAAAAAAAACAACAACAGCCCAAATTTGGAAAACCATAACCCCCTTACAGTTCATGGACTTATTTAGGTAGTTTTCTGGAAACAAGTATGACTTGAGGGGCTCTTAATATCTCATTACCAATCAGAAACATTCTTTCAGAGGCAAGAAAAACTCTACCTGGATTGTGACTCCCTAGTTAATACTCCTCCTGTGAATAGCAGCTATTTGCTCTGTAGTGATCAGCAGGTATAGCTTTTCACAGCATGGTGGAATCCAGAGTCTCCTACTATTACTTGCAGAGATAACTCACTGTTACAGACTAATTTCTTCCCTTATTTAGCCCTTGACTTTCTGCTTGTAATGGATTGGCCACATTTTCTTTTCTTTTCTTTTTTTAAACAAATTTTATTAAATGTACATTTTAAAAACAAAAATGGACATGATTCAACTTCCCTGACTTCAACAGTGCTATTAGTATTTTCTTAAAGGCCATCTTCCAAGACCTTCTATGCAGTTTTTAATGAGGAATAACCCCAGTCTCGTGCTGTGAAATTTATATGCATCATCGATAGTAAAATGCTACACGAAACAAGACAATTCTGGCTCACAGAAGGCAGAGCATCAGAGAGAAAATTTGCAGTTGTACAGAGGGGGGCACAGTAGTAGGGCACGAGATGGGGGCCAAGATCAAGGGGGTGAATTGAGTTTATTTAAAGAAGGGATGTTATGCCAAATGGTTCAGAGACAGCAAGACTAGGACCCAAGAACCTTTCTGTGGACAAAAAGACCAAAAGCTGAGCCAATTTTTTTCAGAATTCTTCCTGGTGAACAAATTGGATGTGATATCTTTTTTTTTCCTTCCATTCCCCCTTTTTCCAAAGGAAGTCCACTTTGGAGAATTTTCACAAAATACAAGAAGTAACGAGGGGAAGATCATTGAAGAGAGATCCAACTTAGAACTAAGGAGAAATTTCCTGACAATGAGAACAATTAACCTGGCTTGCCTTGAGAAGTTGTGAGTGCGCCATCACTGGAGGCTTTTAAGAAGAGGTTAGACAGCCATTTGTCCAAAATAGTGTAGGATCTCCTGCTATGGACAGAAGGTTCGAATAGAAGACCTCCAAGGTCCCTCCCAACACTAATATGCTATTTTCTACTCTCTCAATCGGTAACATTTGAGTTCCTTGGAAACTCCATAGAGTTCTTTTTTTCAAAAAAAGTATTGATTTACTATTTACCAGTTTGTATGCAGTGTACTTGATTCTCAGAAACATATAATACATATCATGTACATTATATAGTGCAAAACCATAAACAATAGCTTAAAATTTAAATGAGGTGTTTTCTTCCACCAATTACTGAAGGTAGAGATGACAGCAGTGTTGTATCAAGATGATGGAAGTTCCTCCTCTTCTGTAATGTTTCACCCTATGCCAAGGGTGAACTAGCAATATTTCTGGATTATCAGTTAAGCAACATAGATATTTTTATTGAACAGCCCATTGCTTCCTCTTTCCCACTCCCCTAAATACGTGAAAGGCTGTGCCCGGCTCTTAACAGCTAAGTATAACCCCCAAATAAATAAATTCCCATTAGGGTGGTTTCTCCTCAAGAAGATAAGGGCTTCATGCAAGATTCTTGGAAAGTAAATAAGTCAAAAACTACACCATATGTTTATTAATGAATTCTTTAAGATGTGGTCTTTGAGAGCTATTTGAACCTCTAATGTAAGATTAAAGGACCATTTCTCTTTTCCTGGCAAGATTGATTCTGAAATACCATCTGCTCTTCATTAATAATGTTTTGAGATGCTCCACTCTGTTTTCAGTCCCCAGAGTCAACCTAGTGATCTCTCTTTCAGGCTGATAAAGAGTGGACGTTTCTCTCTAGTGAATGGGTAGCTTGCTAGACTGAAAGCTTTCCTGTTTGTACTCTGCCAGTATTGGTTATTTAAATTAGTGTCTCTCAACCTTGGCAACTTTAAGCTAGGGTGGACTTCCCCAGGCAGCATGCTTTATGGGAATTCTGCGAGTTGGATTCCTCGCATCTTAAAGTTGCCCTGGCTGAGAAACATTGATCTACTTCACTGTGATCTATCTAGAGCAGGGGTGTCAAACTCAATTTCATTGAGGGCCGCATCAGCATTGCGGTTGCCCTCAGGGGGACCGGGTGGGTGTGGCCTACTAGGTGGGTGTGGATGGAGTGGGTGTGGCATACTGGGTGGGCGTGGGCAGCTCTACATCATTCACGTCAAGGGTGCCTGTGGGGGTCTGGGCAGAAGTGGGACAGATCTGAGGGTCTCTGGCACAAGGGGGTGGGACCCCGGGCCAAGTGCCAAGGCATGGTCCACTGGAGGAGCCTCACTGCCTGCTGAAACCCCTCCGCCGGAGCCCATCAAGCCGGATATGTGAAATAGGTGAGGGCCATTTGCTGGCTACTTCCACGCGATGGTGCATTTCTTCATTCCTCACAAAGGGTGACACCTCCCCAGCATGCAGCCAGGGGGCAGGGCCAACACAGCAGGGGCCGGTCCCTCACTGTTTCCAGATGTCCTTGTGGAGCTAAGACTGAATGCGTTTCAGCATAGATAGCCAGCACAAAATTGTACATTGGCTCCCGGCCGGCCTGGGCTAGGGCCAAGGCAGCGGGGGCCGTTCCCTCACTGTTTCCAGGATGGCTTCACGGGCCACATGAAACCACTTTGCAGGCCGCATCTGGCCCCTGGGCCTTGTGCTTGACATGTCTGATCTAGAGAGCTACATCACCCCTGTGCTGCAGGACTGATGATCAAACTTTTGATAGCTCCGTAGCCAGCAGAGCTTGACATGAGAAGCCATATTGGCATAGTTCAGTTTTCCAGGGAGAGGAAAAATTGTCAACAAAGATCGGGGTGACCAAGAATCAGAATAACTGAATAACCCATATAGAATAACAGAGTTGGAAGGGACCTTGCAGGTCTTCTGTTTCAACCCCCTGCTCAGGCAGCAAACCCAATACCATTTCAGACAAATGGCCGTCCAATCTCTTCTTAAGGACCTTCAGTGATGGAGCACCTACAACTTCTAGAAGCAAGCCGCCATTCCACTGGTTAATTGTTCCCACTGTCAGAAAATTTCTCCTTAGTTCTAGATTGGTTTTCTCCTGGATTAGTTTCCATCCATCTTGTCCTGCCTTCAGGTGCTTTCGAGAATTGGTTGACCCCTCCTTCTCTGTGGCAGCCCCTCAAATATTGGAACACTGCTATCATGTCGCCCCCTAGCCCTTCTTTTCATTAAACTAGAAACTAAGTCAGTTTCTTGAATTTCACGTTGTCATGTAAAAGCAATGTTTCTGTGAGATACTTACCACTTTTTTTCAATGCTGCAAATTTCAAGTACAGTTCCCATTGCGGGAATTTTTCTCTTGCTAGTTTTCTGCTTCATTTTGCTTCATTTTTAGTGCAGCAGGTTTAATCGCAAAATGCTTTAGGCAAAGTATGCTGACTGCATGAATCTTTCTTTGACTACTTTTGGGCAGTAGCACAACTCCCATCACTTCTTGCCTCAAGATTATCCCTACTTCATTCTTGGCTGTTCTACTCCTTCTTTTTTTTTATTCTTCTTTATTTGAAACAGAGACTGAATCTCAGTAGTCTTTCTACATAAACTAAATTGCTCTCTTTCAGCTCCCCTACCCCAAACACTCTGGAAAGGTGTGTATTTGTGGGGATTGTTTTGAAACACCGAGCAATTGAAGAAACAGAGAGAAAAATCTTTGGAGCATAGAAATGAATTTAGACAGAAGATGAAGGCAGGTAAAAGGTGAGTGGGTGGGAACAACAGATTGAGGAATAAAGAGTCAGGATTAAAAGAGATTAAAAAGAAGAAACAAAATATACAGCGGACAGCTTATGGATACACTGCAATATAGCGCAATAGGTTGAGAACTATTAAAAATTTGAGACCGATATATTTGGGGGGATGTAATAATATGCACAGTTGCTTAAGCTTTATTGAGCATTGAATACCTAATTAATTGTTCATAAGGTTGCACAATTTTTCTTTATGCATTATTAGGTAAAAGAATACCCAAACAAACAAAACCGGTGGCATTAAAGAAAATCAGAATAGCACTACATCGAAGATGATATAACTGGAAATCCTGTCATTTGCTAGCTTTGATGAAGATGCTGTGTGAAAGGGTTGGGGATGTGACCAAGATGGCTCGCCTGATGCACTGTGTGTGTGCATGCTTGCAGTCCAGGGTTATGCAGAGAAATTCTACTGCCTTTTTCCAATATTCTTATTCATTTTGTTAAACGAGAATTTGCTTTAGAAATACTTTCCTTCCAACACAAAAGAGACACTAATCAAGGAGAGAAGCAACCTAGAACCAAGGAGAATTTTCCTGACAGTTGGAACAATTAATCACTGGAACAGTTTGCCTCCAGAAGTTGTGGGTGTTCCAACGTTAGGAGATTTTAAAGAAGAGTTTAGTCAACCATTTGTCTGAAATGGTATAAGGTTTTGTGCCTGAACAAGGCGTTGGACTAGAAGACCTCCAAGGTCCCTTCCAACTCTATTATTTTGTTATCTACAGTATCTTTATCTCTCAATTTCTCTATTTGTCTATCTCCCTTTCTCTCTTTCTTTCTCCATCTATCTCTGCCTCTACCTCCAATTCCATCTCCATCCATCTATCCATCATCAACTCTGTTATTCTGTCTTAGGTGTACAGTGTAGTGTGCTTGCATTTAATCAGTGAGGAAACGGCCAAAATATGTCTGCCTACATCTTTACCCTGCCTTAAATGATATGGTAATCTCTCCATCAGCCTGCTGTCTTTTTAAAGTCCTGTATCCCTCTTAGATTCCAAAAAGAGTTGCCATCAGTGGGAATTGCTCCATATTCCCAGCAAGAACACCCCCACTAACACTGACAGGGCCAGACACTTGGATATAAACAGAGTGTGAGCCTCCTTCCCTTCTAGCACTGACGATGTTAGCTAGTTGGGTAATGAAATGTCTGAAAGAAAATCACTATGCTCAAAGGGGCAGTGCCAAGGGCACCATGGGATGAAAACAGCATTGTGTCATTACTCTGCAGGTTTCACCTCTTTCGGGTGGGCACATACAAAAGGGGCAGGGCATGTGTCAATAGGGCTGAGACCGATTGGGTGAGAATCCAGCTGAAGCAAACGTTGGTATGAACCACTTATGGCTAATATATGGGGATAAAGCCCTATCATTTGTTAGGATTCTTTTAGTTCTGCAGATTTCAGAATTCTCTGAGCATGGCTATGTCTTCAGTATGTGCACGGATGATTTCATTTGAGCTACATAAAGAGCACCACTCAGAGAAATTACTATTAGAATATATCAGATTAACTCTCACCTTGTTAAGCTTTAGGAAAAAGAGCTATAAGGGCTTTTCAAGAGAGCCTCAGGAGTGAAACAGCTATGAAGAATGAGCCTCTATCCTAGTTTTTGTTTGATGTTCAATCGTTCCTTAGGTATTGGCATTTTTTGTAATTATAGTAATAATTGTGACTGTACAGTGGTTTGTTATGTTGCTTCTATTGTTTCTAACTCTCTAAATTGTAAGAGGAGACTATGTGCTGCTAGATCCTAATTTTCTTCATATTGAAGGGGAATGTAATTTACTCTAAAAAAACCAAAAGAAAGCATATTCATATTTATGTTCATAGTCACTTTCTCAAAATACACATTCTTTGAACCATTTCCTTAAGCTAATATTTTTTCTATAATTTTTTAAAGCTCAGGACTGTACCCCAAATTTGAGAGTAG
Organism: Protobothrops mucrosquamatus; assembly: GCF_001527695.2. Taxonomy (NCBI): domain Eukaryota; kingdom Metazoa; phylum Chordata; class Lepidosauria; order Squamata; family Viperidae; genus Protobothrops; species Protobothrops mucrosquamatus. The sequence goes on along the minus strand of NW_015390246.1, from coordinate 63,387 downwards.
AGCTCAAAGGGAAATTAGGCCCTGATCAGTTTTAATTCTAGAAATCTAAAATGGGTCAATTTCCAAAGGCAAATGAATGAAATTCTCAAGAAACCCCTTTGGAATTTACATCACCACTTCCTCATTAGTGAAAGAAGAGAAACAGAGAAAGTTGTGCATGTTTTAAAGGGTTGCTATTCCCCCTCCCTTTTTTTTCTTTTTTTTTAAATACATCAACCCAAAAGGGAGGGGATATTATTGCAGTCTCATAGCTGCATATAGAAACAACACAACTGAATGTGTGGCAAGTTTCCCAAGTATGAAAACCACACAGCATAGACTGATACTTAAAATTGATAGTTGTTCTATGCAGAGAATCCCAGGAAGCTAGTCTTTTTTTTTTCTAACAGAGAGTTTTTGTATTAACGTAGAAATATATTCCATTTTTTGAGCAAATGCTGGTAAAGTTATTTTTAAATGTTGTTTCAAAAACACTTAAGAGGTTTTGTTACAAAAATTACCTACCGTCCGTCTGTCTGTCTGTCCGTCCGTCCGTCCGTCCGTCCGTCCGTACGTACGTCCGTCCGTCCGTCCGTACGTCCGTCCGTCCGTCCGTACGTACGTACGTCCCTCCATCCATCCCTCCATCCCTCCCTCCCTCCCTCCCTCCCTCCCTCCCTCCATCCATCCATCCATCCATCCATCCATCCATCCATCCATCCATCCATCCATCCATCCATCCATCTATCTATCTATCTATCTATCTATCTATCTATCTATCTATCTATCTATCTATCTATCTATCTATCTTATTGTCTGTCTGTCTGTCTGTCTGTCTGTCTGTCTGTCTGTCTGTCTGTCTGTCTGTCTGTCTGTCTGTCTGTCTGTCTATCTATCTATCTATCTATCTATTTTAACGTTGAAGAAGGACAAAAAGTCAATCATTCCATTCTGTGAAGAAGGACAAAATGGCAGGTGATTCAAAACATAGCCCTTTAAACATTTTCCTTCACAGAGGAAGAGAAGAAAAGCTCTTTTCAGGTGCCAGATTTGGAAGAAAGGGGAAAAGAGCCATCTCATTCAATTTTTGCATGTCAAAGATATCGCACAGGTTCAATGTTTTTATCTAGTCGTCACTTACCTAATACGTTTGTTGTTGCTTTTAAAAAATTTCTAAACAGAGTCCCTGGCCACTCAATTAGCAGCTCTCCTTAGAGTCCACTTTGGCTACCCATCTGTTCAAGGTTGTTTAGAAATGACACCGTCTTGTATTTGGCATTTGTAACAGTCAGTCTCACCTGCAGTGTAATCTACCTTCTGTTTGGTGCTCAAAAGCAGATTTATTCATTTTTAGACCACAGATTATCAACACCTTTTTTTCCCCTCCCTCTGCTCTCCTTCATAGGAATGGATTATTCTGCCAGAGATAAAAATGTGTCCCATACAAATATGCATTTGGCATAGAAAATGCATGTTCTCATAGCATGTTCCTATCTTCAGGACTCTTTCTTTTTAGCAGTGCAAAAATGTCTGAGTGTCAATTAATGCAGTCTTCTCGGCTGAGGGATTGCCTATCTATTTTCTGACAGACTTATCAGCCTGATGCAAAAGTATGTTGAATGCAAAGCTATGCCAGTTTCAGAGCCCTTTGTGAAGGCTGAATTTCTTTGATTTGTTTGATTTAAGACATCAAGTTTGCCTGTTTAAGGAGGAGTTATGCCTGGAGGCTATGAGGTTTCTCCGCAAAATTTTGGCCATCTCACCTGACATTCATTTTGTAAAGGAAATGATCGTGGGAAGTAAAGGAGGGAAGAGAGAAAGAGGAGAAAATTGGTTGTGATGGTCAACTCATTGTGGCTATGCTGGAAGAGTGAACACTGAAAACAACTTACTAGTGTCTTGCAAACTGCAATAATATAATAGCAGTTTAAGGGAAGCTGAATTTACAGCAGAATTGTTCCCTCCCCCTGCTCTGGCAAATGAGAATAATGTTTTTAAAATGACACCCAGATTTCAAAACCCAGGTGCAAAGATAAATATGCTCATATTCCCCAATAAAAATATGGCTAAAATTGTATTGGGTTTATTCTGCATTTCCAATGAATACTTTTCTTTTATACCACTGTAGTGTTGCATCATTGTTTTATCTGATACATGTAATAATGTTTATTTATTAAAACAGAATAGAATAGAAACTTTGTCACTTTAAATGTACGCTAATCAGCATACATTAAAATGAAATTGCGTTACATTCAGCTCTCTCTCTCAAAAATAAATATACCATTATGCATATACCCACATAAAAATGAGTTGTATGTTTATTTTTTGCCCAACATTGCCTCCGGTAAATTTATTTCAGTGTTTTCAGAAGTCCTGGCATTACAAAGTTTGAGGACTTCAGACCTGATGGGTAACATTAAATAGGTGTCCTTGACAAGTGGGTACATTTTTTGGGGGGGGGGGGTAACCTTTCTTCTCGTCTCCACTGAATCCTTTGGATTCAGATTTGGTGAAATGAAAATCCCTACTGGAATCTTTTTGCAAATATTATACTTTCTCCTTTCAACCTTTTGGAATGCTAGGCTAACATATGGTGGGAAATATGTGTATCACAATCTAAATCAAAGCATGGATTATCCTTTCTTCTTACATTAATTTTCTCCAGCCCAGTAGGTTGTTGTTGTTTTTTATAGCCAATCATTTATCAAGGACGATTGTTATTCCTTTCCTTGAAGTGCAGACATGTATAATAGTAAGCTGGTTCCCTGCAGAAGATCTGCACAGTTAGTCACCTCTGTAAATACTGTTTGCAGATTAAATAAATGTGCTTCTGGCTCACCCCGTTTATTTGCATTGTGCATATGTATTCTGACTTTGCTTACAAAAAAAACCCACACACACAGAGAGATGCATCTGTCATTCCCATGGCATAATCTTTTGAGAACAGCTTCAAAAATGGGGGTTGGTCCTTTTGGTCCAGTATTGTTGGTAGGGTGAAGGAGACTCTTTGTACACAGATCAGAGAGTAATATTAATATAATTTTATCAAAGTCTGGCACGGTCACAGACACTCCAAACTACCAACACTTGTTAGGGTTTTTTTTTTCTCATACTCCAACTTCTTGATCATTTGTGCTTTCTATTCTATTTGCTATCAAATTCTAAAGAAGGAATGGAAAACCTGCCACCATCCAGGTGTTTTTGGACTACAAGTCTCAACAGGTGTGATTACCGTCCAGCAAGCTGGGCAGAAAATGGAATCCAAATCTACATCCAGTACATTTGTTTTAAATGTAACTCACTGTCTAGATTTGTAAAATGTGTTCAAGTGAGCTAAAAAAAAAATCTAGTTGGGTAGCTTGTGATTTGCAAAGGTGTGGAAATCAGTCACAATGCTAGCAAATTATTGAAGAAAGATCGTGTCTTGTCATGAAATAATGTATTTGTTGAGAGGTTACCCACTATGCAAACAAGGATTTGTGTTTTGTTGAGCTGGGTTTTGGATTTAGCACGTCCTAGGAACCCAACTGCTATGTCATTTACAAAATGAGGTCTATTTCATAATGCATGCTCTTCGGACATTTAAAGCCTTATTTTGATTGAGGAGGAAGAATATTTTATTGTTTTGTGAATGGCTCCATAAGAGACCCTGAGGTGTCCTCATAGAGCAAGGTCAGCTAAAGAAGTAATGGTGATACATCTATATTGTTGTTTTTCAATCTTGGCAACTTTAAGATAGATGGATATCAACTCTTAGAATTCTCTAACCACCACGCTGGCTAAGTCTAGGAATTGCTCCACACATCTTAAAGTTACCAAAGTTGAGAAACACGGGTGTAGACAAACTATAATAATAATTAAATTTAAAAAAAAATTAAGTCCAATTTATAACCCAACACATCATGATGATTTGATTATTGCTTAAAATGTCTTTCCTCCTTTGTTCAAGACTTTTTTCTTCTTCTCAATGTAAGAAGAATACTTGTGGAAACCTCAGATTTCCCCTCTTTCCACCAATTTCTCTTTTTTTTTAGTGGGTCTGCTTCAGTGGTAATGTTTTATGACTTCCCATCTGCTTTTGTTAGGAGAAGGAAAGCTAGGATGGAGCCCAAATAAATAAGATACATCCATATCGATTTCGGTTCCTGTCCTAGAATCAAATGCACCCACCAAACCAGCTTTGTTTACTGGCATTCTTATTATTCTCTTTTTTTCTGTTTTGTCCATGATAATGGCCTTCTGTATTTCATTCAAAAATAGGCACAGATTAATGGAGTGTTGACAGCAAAATTACCAAGAATGAAAATTGCTGGCTAGAAATCTGTAGTGTATAAGGTCCATTCTTCAAATTTCGCAAACAATCTCTTGAAAGAATTATTTACATAATAAGACATGACAGGCAAGGTATTATCATGAATAATCAAATATTGGTGTTTTTCAAGGTCCAAGTATAAAACATTAGATTCACTAAAAAAAAAATCTGCTTCTCTGAATAAAATCTGTTCTGCCTTGGGTGGCTTCACCTGGAATTATTTTTGCCTAACTGGCACGCAGAGAAAAATGTTAATTATGTGGACCAACAGGATTGTGCTGTGGGATTGGTGAAAGAAGAAAACAAAACGTAGATTTTGTGACAAGGGGTTAATGAATGTGCTGGTGAAACTGAAACTGAAACTGAACATTTTAACTTGATTAGAATGCTTCAGGGCAGGGGTCTTCAAACCTGTAAACTCTGGCTGAGGAATTCTGGGAGTTGAAGTCCACACGTCATAAAAGGGCCAAGTTTGAAGACCCCTGCTTTAGGGCTTCAAGAAATGTTTTGCCACTCAAAATCTAGGTTCCAGAATAAAGAATATTCCTCAGCTTCTAGGGCACAATTACATTTTCTCGAATTTCACTTAAGAAATTAGTTTACACCAGGGGTAGTCAACCTTGGCTCTTTTATGACTCGTGGACTTCAACTCCCAGAATTCCTGAGCCAGCCATGCTGGCTCAGGAATTCTGGGAATTGAAGTCCACGAGTCATAAAAGAGCCAAGGTTGACTACCCCTGGTTTACACCATATAAGGGCATTTCTGATCTATGTTATTCTTTAAATACGCTGTCAGAAATTCATAGCATTTGCAATCTTAGTCACCATGGAACCTTTCTTTTTCCCTTCTCCCAGGAATTAATGGAAGATTAACCAACCAGGCATAAACAAAAATTGATGAATCATTACATTTTTGTTCATAAACATTAGAGGTGCAAAAATGACAGATTTTTGATATCTGACTTTAAGATCTACCAAATTGTAAGCAGGAACAGACATTGATTATTGCATTACTTGAGAGTGTTATAAAAATAATTACAGTATCTTTTTTATAACTCTCCTCATATTAACAACTGTCAATCCTTACACAGACAGAATACTATCTGGCAAGTTTGATGTAATTAAAAAAATATTGAAATGAAAGTGGAGAGCAAAACTGAAACCAGCATACAACAGGATTAATTTTTATCTAGCCTCTCCCTATTTTAAAATTAAATTTAAATTCATTTTGTCTTGTGTTTTATATTTCTCCCTTTGTTGTATGATATATTTTGTGTTCCACAGTTCCAAAGCTTAGGTTGTTTATTCTTTGCAGTCAAGTCTTAATCTTTGAGAGAGCATATATTATTTTGTGATGAGTTTAAATGTAACACCAATTGTTTTCATCTGTTTTACAAAGATGCTTTAATTTTTATTTTTTAGGTCAAAAAATCTACCACTGAAGTCTTTTTATTACCAACTGCTTCTAATTCATGAAAAAGAACATGAATATAACTTGATGTTTTAAACATTCCTCTATTAATAAAAAATTCAATGAGTAACTACAGCTCCTATAGGTTTAGGTTTTCTATTTTATATGCATTAAACATATAATTAAACTAGACTCTTCTAAACACTGAAATAAACAATGTTGGCAAATAACTCACATTGCAAATTAGGTCAGAACTGCTTAAGAGAAATTGCTCAATAGTAGGGCCCATGTTTTCAATCTTATGAATTCCTCTAAATTAATACGCATAATCTTATATGTCTCCCATCCTAATGACATTCTGAATATTATTAAAGACCTAACTAAAGTTTCTCTTTAAACTATATAAATATTTTTACCTTTTTCATTATTCCTTTTTTTTTAAATTATAAATCATCCAGGTTCATTAGGAGTTGGTAATATATATATTGTAGAAATAGAAAATAAGAAAAAATATGTTTTACAATAATATCGCTATTAGTAATAGCAAAGAAAATGATGATCAAGTTAATAAAGTATGGAAATGATCAGGTTCACAAGAGGAAACAGGCTTAGTAAAGGACTTTTGGGATTTTCCTAGATCTGAACTTTGGAAGGAAGACCTAGAACAAAATGGAATCATTCATCAATAATTTTGCCAAAGTTTGCCATGAGTAAAATAGGATCCATAATAAGAGAAACTCTAAACAGGAGATGCATGCATATAGGGGCATCTTTAAGGATCAGTAGGGGGTCAAAATAGCCAAAATGGCAGCTGTAATTGTGTAATTGAAGTCCTGTATGCCTTTCTGTATAGGTTGCAAGCATAATCTTTGTAAAAATGAGATTTCTGATCTCATGGTTGCAGCTGCCCCTATGTATGACCCTATTCATGGGCACTCATGCTCTGATCACTTGCCCATTGGGCTATTGCAATGGCTCAACTTGGGACCCCCTCTAAAGTGTATTTAGCTGTGCAAAATGCAGTTGTATGAGCAGTTATGTGTGTTACCAACAAAGGAGAATATTTGTAGCTCATGGTTTAAATGAAGGGTCTGCATTGCTCTCTGAGCTTGGTTTTTTTCTTGCACACATGTCATTACCCAAAGTAGGTAACGTCATCCTCGCACTGATGACATTACCTAGTTTGGGTAATGAAATATCTGCAAGAAAACAACTAAGCTCAAAGAGCAACAAGCACTCCTTATAGTTATGTGTGCTTCTGGTAGAATGCCCGTGACATCTCTGCTGATCAAATTGCATTGGTTACCAGCTTGTTTCCGGATCCAATTCAAGGTCCTTGTGTTAAAAACAAACTGTGCTGTCCACATTGTAGATTCTTATCTTTCCAAAGATGAGATGGACCTCAGCACTCTTGAGCTTTCAAAGGCCCCCTCAAGACCTGATTATGCGAGCAGGCGTGGGGACACCCAGAGATGGGTAAACTCTTGAGGTGGCTGCAGGGATGGAAACTAATCAAGGAGAGAAGCAAGCTAGGACTAAGGAGAAATTTCCTGACACTGAGAGCAATTGATCAGTGGAACAACCTGCCTCCAGAAATTGTGAACGCTCCAGCACTGGAAGTTTTTAAATAAGAGATTGGGCAGCCATTTGTCTGTAATGGTATAGGGTCTCCTGCTTGAGCAGGGGTTTGGAATAGAAGACCCCCAACATCCCTTCCAACTACTCTACTCTACTCTACTCTACTCTACTCTACTCTACTCTACTCTACTCTACTCTACTCTACTCTACTCTACTCTACTCATCTCTGCTCTCTTCTTATTCTATTCTATTCTATTCTACTCTGCTCTGCTCTACTCTACTCTACTCTACTCTACTCTACTCTACTCTACTCTACTCTACTCTACTCTACTCTACTCTACTCTACTCTATTCTATTCTATTCTATTCAACATCCCTCCATCTATTATTCTCTTTTCCTATTTTAGTTCTGCTTTTATAGTTTTTAATGCTCTTTTAATAATTATTGTATGGTTTTAAGTAATGATCACTTTATTTATTCTACTATTTTATTGAGTTGTTGCTTGCTGCCTAGACTCACTTTCCATGAGATGGGTAGCCACACAAATTGGGAAAATAAATAAGTAAAAGGAATGTGCAAAAAATGTATTTTATTTGAGAAAATTCCTTGCAAAAATGTTTTGCTGCCAAAAATCGCCACAATGGACATATGAATGAAATCAGGCTTAATTAACTCAAGGAAATCTTTACCTTTACTTTGTAAATAAATGAAATGAAAAGAAATCCTAATGGAGAAATGGGACAAAGAGAATTTAGGTAAGAAAAGAGCCACTATGAGAGAAACTACAAAGGTTATTCCTTTCTTAGTCTTGATGGCATTTTTAATAGTTTGTGTATTTGACTATATTATTTCAATTAATCTGTCACATTCCTCATTATGGTTTCTAAGCATCTGAAGCTGCCTAATTAAAGCTTAATTACCACGCATGGTAGAAAGTAAGACTTTTCATAGTGTTCAGAATGAAAATAATAATAGTAACAAAGTAATTTTGCATTATAACTGTCACTAGCATTCTAATATGAACTGGAAGTAAAAAAGCAGATCATTTTTTTTTAAAAAAACCCCTTACCTCAAAAAAGGGGGGCAATAGTTTTATGCCCCCTCGCTCCTTTTCCTTTTTATCTAGAAGCTTAACATCCCAATCTCACCTACTCTAAAATTTTGTGTTATAATAACGGAGAACACTAAGTAGTGCTTTAAAAAAAAAGATTATAGTGATAGTGGTATATGAATTTTTTAAAACGTACCATCTGAATGGGCCAAACCCAGTCTAAACATCTGGTTGACTATGTGACTAACCATAATAGTAATAAAAGCAAAAGTAGTAGAAATAGGCGCTTTGGGTGCAATCCCAAAACATCTGGAGCACTATTTGAACACCATTGGCATTGACAAATTCACCAACAGTCAATTGCAAAAAAGCAGCTTTACTCAGAACAGCTTACATCCTGTGATAATATCTGTAACACCATCAAACATTCACATCTGCCTAGCCCAGGTCCTTGAAAGAGGGACAAAAATGCCACATCCAGTTTGAACATCATGCTAACTATGTGACCAACCATTATAACAATAGAGAGCTCACATCAATCTTGTTTGGAAATTATGAAACTTGTAGCTTAACACCGGTGAGGGTTTCTAGCTTACCTCCTAGACTATTCCACGGTACCTCTTTCCATCTTTTCCTTCTGAAATTGTTTCAGGAACTGAAATTCCTCCTGAAACGATTTGTCCTCCTGCAAATATAAAGTTCTTGTGATTGATTTCCATCTTGCCTTTTATAAACAAACATTTGGCATCATAACTTGGTCTGCTGAGCACTCATTCCGCACTCCCCACTTTTCCCCCCCTCTTAAAAAGTAATTGAAGGTCAAGTTACTGGATACAATAATTTTAATATTCAGCTCTGGCATTGAATACATAGAGCAAAACTCAATTTGTTTTTCCCTTCATTCTTTACTATCTTTTTTTAAAAAAGGCATCGTTAGGAAAATGATTCTAAAATGGACTGCATTAATCACAATGCATAATTGACCATAAATGCAAAACAGCCAATTATTGTAAATCTTAAGAATATTTGTTTATAATTTCATTTGCATATAAATTATTTATTTATTTTTAATCTTCAAAAACTGATTTATATGCAACAGTGCCAGTGCATTTTACAGGTGACAAAGACATCTGAATTCTGGGACATTAGGTTTTTAAAAAGAGGAAAAAAAAAACAAAACAGGAGCAAGGACAGAAAAGATCAACAAAGGATTGGGGTTTTTTTAAAGAAGAAAATGTAGCTGAAATATTTATGAATGGTTTTTGTCTTACTAGCCAGGTTTCATCTACCATGATTCATAGAACGTAGAATCATAGGCAGTGGTGGGATTCAAATAGGTGAACAACCGGTTCTCTGTGTGGATGCTGTTTCCAGAAGTCCGTTCTGGGTAACCAAAAATTAGCTACCGGCTCTATGGAACTGGTGCGAACTGGTTGAATCCCACCACTGATCATAGGGCTGGAAGGGACTTCAGAGGTTCATCTAGTACAACCCTTTGCTCAAGGTAGGAGACCTTATACCATCCTGGTCAAATGACTGTCCAGTTGTTTCTTGAAGATCTCCAGTGTTGGAGTACCCACCACTTTTAAGGGCAAGCCGTTGCACCGGTTAATTGTTCTCACACTCAAATTTATCCTTAGTTCTAGGCTGGATCTCTCTTTAACAAGCTTCCACCCATTACTCTTTCACTGTATAATATGTAATTATATATGTACACACACACACATACATATGTACACATATAAACTTTACATACAGTATGTGAGTGTGTGTTTGTGTGTGCATGTATGTATATATAATAATGCAATGCAATACAAAGAGTTTCCAGTCCCAAAAGTGAGGGCTAAGTATAGAACACTTTTTCAAGTATATATATAAAGTATATAAACATTTTCCCAGCTGTGTTTAGCCTGTTTGAAGCCCAATGTGCCAGTCTTCCCTCCCTCCTTCCCTAAAAGTTCTCAGGGAAAAAAAATCTCATATTAACAATACCATCCTGGGTTGGGGTGGAGGCTGTAGAACCCCTCAATAGATCCTTTTTTAGGTTACAGATTTTTCTCCAACTAGTTCTATATGGATTAATATAAGGATATATGTTAACATGAATATATTGATGAATTTCCCAAATATATTTGTGGATTGGCTCTGGTGTCAGTTGTCTTCCCCCTAATCATCTCAAACCTGGTTTACTGTAATATGTTATACTTTGATGACTCCTCTGGACGATTCCACAGATACCTCTCTAGATGTCAGCTTAGGGGAGGATGAACTGATTCTTGGCACGTCAGGAGTAGAGTTAATTGATCATTCCAAGTAGCCATCTGGAAGGGATTTGGCTGAAGCTCCAGCTGGGGAAAGCATGCAATTGCAGATGGTCAGGGAGGAGGAGGAGGAACTGCCTTCTGCACCAGATCCAATAACACACAGGGCAGAGAAAAGGCAGGAGAGAGAAGGTCAGCCAGACTACTTGAGAGAAGAAAGCCTCGCCCTTCTTAATGGGCTGCACTGGAAGTTGGCTATTTAGCATATAGCAGACAGAGAGAGGCATTGCTGGGAATAATGAGTTTGTTTCCTATCTATGTGTTTTCTGGTCATTGTGATTCCTGCCTCACTTTAGATTGACACCCTGCCTTGACTTGAATTGTGCCTTGGAAACTCTGGACTTTTCTTGACTCGTGCACTCTCTTGTGTTGTGGATTTAAGTTTGCTTGGCGGATTTATTTTGTTTCAGAAACTTTCAGTGCTTTGTGAACTCTTTGGCCATTGCTCCATGAACTAACCTTGGTCTGCTTGTGACTTGACGTAATTGTCACAGTTCTGGGTTTTTCGGTGAAGGAATTGCTGGGGAATGTTAATAAACTCACTAAACCACAGGTGTGTGTGTGTGTGTGTGTGTGTGTGTGTGTGTGTGAATGAGCAGGGCAGCACACATACATGGGGAGATTATACATTTGGAGATTATTTAGAAAGGATAAGTGGTTCAATATGTAAGTAGCACAGTGGCCTAGAGGAGAAGATCCTCACCTCACACTCAGGAGGCTAAGAGTTCAATCTCTAACAGGATGCAAAGAGAAAATATCTGCTGTGAACTCCATGTAGGCATCAGGAAGGGCAACCAGCCAGTAAACGCTCAGCTCCATTCAGTTACCCTGACTCCACCCCGAAATAAAGGGATTAAACAGTTGTAAAAAGAAAAAAACTGGTTCAATATGCAGCTGACTGGCCCTTTTTGATTACAGAGAATAATAATTTCGATTGATGGTGGGTGGATGCATGGATTATTAATAAATTTGGGGGTCAAAGTCAAAATGCAGGGTTTTTTTTTAACTTAAGACTTTCAGTAAATGCTCTCGCACACTGTTTTATGGTATTTTTAATGTTGATTTTATTTTATTTTTTAGACCTTGTTTTCTACTGACAATTGTAGGCCTTCACATGGCTGGCATACAAATTGGCTGAAATAATTTAAATACATAACTTCCGAAGTATCTTCAAGTAGTCAACAATTGGATAACAGGAAATATTACTGTAGAAGACGACAATGGGGAATTTACCATTTTAATAGCTTTTTCTGGACTAGGTACATTCAAACTTTGAGAGAGGGCTCTGTTGTAAGATATTGCCAAGGATTTTCTGTTCTCTATCACTGATGTTGAAAGAGGACTTCAATGTTGCTATTATCTGCAGAGTGCAATATATTTCAAAGAGTACTTATCAATTCCTCATAGAAGGCATCCACTGTCACTTATGTTTACTGTCTAATATTCCAGCCCTTATTCCTTTGACAACTAATTACTGAAAGAAGAGCAAAAAAGTTCAGAGAGGTTCCATATTTTCTACACTCAACAAATGGGAAGTTATATTAAATTCTCTACCAACCATATCAGTGAAATAATGGAGAGGCCAAAAATAGAAGTGAAGAGTTATGCCCATACTGTGAACATCTTAGAAACATTTATAGGTTTTTTTTTGTTGAGATTGTGTTTTGTTTTTTGTTTTCATCAAACTTGTATGCATGTTGACACACAAAAGCATACACCTACAGAGAAATTAATTAGAACACAGAACATAAATTAAAACACAGAGTTGGAAGGGACCTTGGAGATCATCTAGTCCAATTCCCTGCACAAGCAGGAGAGTCTATATACCATTCTCTGCTTCTAGTTTATTCCATGTTCTTCCTAGTCATTCTTGCTTCATTAATCATTAAGGTCTTCATTTTTGCTGTTGTTTTCAAAATTTTAGAATTTCTGATGGGGTAGGGTTGTGAAGTTATGGTGTTCTTCAAGGTCTTATTCATCTTTTGCTGGTTAAATCATCCCAGGAAGGTGGCTGTTTAGCCCCTGCTCAGAGACATCTAAGTATGAGAAGCTAAGCATCTCTGAATAATAGGTTCTACTGTTGAATTGTTCTTGTAATGTTTCATCAGAATATGTCTTCCTGTATCTGAAATCTATCATTACACATCTTCCACTCTAGAATGTCCCTGCTCAGGGACATCTAAATATGGGAAGCTAAGCATCTCTGAATAATAGGTTCTACTGTTGAATTGTTCTTCTAATGTTTCATCAGAATATGTCTTCCTGTATCTGAAATCTATCATTACACATCTTCCACTCTGTGCGAGGATAACTTTGAAATGTAATGCTGGACAACTCCAAATGTCAAATGCCATCCCCCTCTTCAAGGAAATTTTGGATAGCTAGGTAAACACAAGAGTGGGTGGACAATTAAAGTACAAGAAGAAACCTTATGAAAAAGATCTCCAAAATTGCCTAACCTTTTCAAAAGATGAATATGTTCTTTGTTGAATGACCTACCTCACAGTTACCTTTTATACAAGTAACTTTAAATTGTGCTGCATCTTCCTTCAGCAATTTTAAACTCAATTTCAGTATCTGTAGATATTAATTACATTGCCACACAGACTTATTAATGGGTGGTGGAATAAATTGTTATTATGGTATTGCTGTTGAAACCAAATTATCAGAATAAATGAAGTCCCCAACGCAAACAGATAATGGAAAAAGAAATCATAAAAAGAGATGGTCCACGGATCTATGAGCTTTTCCCCTAGACTTTTATTTTATACAACTCCTTTGTATTAGGGAGGTGATCCATGTTCTCATATGACATTAATCCGAGAGCTTTTATTTTCCAAATGACTGCAGGATTTATTTCGGTTCAGCCTTGATAGATGGCCGGGAGAAAGTTATGTCCCTTTATTGTTTAAACTAGCACTGTACAAGAATGCTTTGTCCTTAAGCGACATGACACATGTTTGTCAATTGCTGACAACCCAAAGGAGAAGACATAAAATAAAAAGCCGGATAAAACTACTGAAGAATAAGGATGTTCAAAGTTATCCTACCTACATTTCAACATTAGGTGTGGGCTGAATTTTTGGGCTGACCTTGAGCTAGTCACTCTGTCAAGGTTGAATTGCTAAGATACTGCTAACTTCTATCGCTACTCAACTTGCCATAGAAACAGGGGGAGGGGGAGGAAGCATGAGAAGGAAACAAGAATCTAAGAAGCCATCCACGAACCATGAGAGCCAAGGTCACTAACACAGGTATCTGATGGAGAAGGACTCAGCTGGGGTCTTAGATTATACTGTATTCTACAGTGTGTTTGATGCGCTTTTTTGAAGATGCCCTAAAATGCATCTATTCACTTAAAGAAATTTTTCTGAAGAGGAAAGATGGAGGAATTGCTGAAGCTATTGTAGCTCTGAACTACACTATCCTCACAGCTAGTGGAACAGGATAAGACTGGCCCATGTGTGGTATCAGAGCCATCGACAGGGAGCAAAGTTTTCAAAAGACAAGGTGGTGTCACAACAGTGTGCAAGGGTTGTTTTCCAAGGATTGTGTACACCAGAGGTCCCCAACCTTTTGGGCACCAGGGACTGGTTCTGTGGAGAGAGGTTTTTCCATGGACCGGAGGGCGCGTGGTTTTGTGTGCTGCCTGCATCCCACAGATGGGACTTTGCTTGTTTGTGCGGACCGGTTGCTGGCATGCCACGGCCCAGTACTGGTCCACGGACCAGTTATAAGGATTTGCATGCCCACACTTTTGTGGGCCAAGTATCCATGTGGGATGAGGCTACCTATGGATGTTGGCACATTCCTAAACAGTGCCTCAATTAGCCAGAGAGCTGAAACTCTGGCGTGGATGCCTGTAAATGTGCTGTTTTCCTCAGCAAACTATGGGGTTGTATCCCCAAATGTTTTTTTTTCCAAAAAGCAACTGGACTTTCCCCCCCCTTCTTTGAAAATGTTTCGCTTCTCATCCAAGAAGCTTCTTCAAAACAGAAGAAGCTTCTTGGACGAGAAACAAAACGCTTTCGAAGAAAAATAAAATCCCAAGAAAGTCCAGTTGCCTTTTGGAAAAAGCACTTTTGGGACACAGCCATGACAACAACAACAACAACAACATCATCATCATCATCATCATCATCATCATCATCATCATCATCATCATCATCATCATCATCATCATCATAAAGTTGGAAGGGACCTCGGAGGTCATCTAGTCCAACCCCCTGCTCAGGCAGGAAACCCTACACCATTTCGGACAAATGGCTGTCCAGTCTCTTCTTAAAAACTTCCAGTGTTGGAGCATTCACCGCTTCTGGAGGCAGGTTGTTCCACTGGTTAATTGTTCTGTCAGGAAGTTTCTCCTTAGTTCTGGGTTGCTTCTCTCCTTGATTAGTTTCCACCCGTTGCTTCTTGTCCTGCCTTCAGGCGCCTGGATGATTGAGAATCTCCATAGACATTTATGAGTTTGTGTGTTGGTCTACATGTCAGGGAATAAATCCATTTCCATTCTGATTTCTCAGGCTGCAACCTTTTTCTACCTTTTGGGGAGATGAGCTGAGCTGAGCCCACCTTTGGGGATGTGGGGGGGCAGTTAAAAATATTTGTTCTGGTTGCAGCTGTTTTTCCTTTTTTTTGTCCCAATTTTTTTTGTGGTTATCATATCAATGCATTTATTTGGCGTGTTCCTTTGTCATTGTTTACTTTATCATTCTGTTATTTTACTTTTCTCCTGATTACACTCCTTTCCTTTGTCTTTTTAGTACAGTAAGCTGCCTAGACTAGAGTAGCCCCATGGGGGGAGAGGCGGCACATAAATTTAACAAATAAAATAAATAAACAAACCTCAGCTTATCTCCTTCACACAGTGCCATTGAAATCCGGCTCCTTTTTCTGCCTCTGGCCTGGACGATGCGTGTAAAACACACACATACTGTCTTCAAGTGCATAATTGTGGACTCTGATTTTTGACAATTTGCACACACACAAACACACACACACACACACACACACACACACACAGTGGATGTTGCAGGACCTTGACCACCATCTTGACTTTCTTTAACCCACCCCTCTGTCCAAAGGGAATGAGGAATTGCCAAAAGCTTTCCTGCACTCAGAAGAATCCAGAAAAGAAATTGCACAAGATAGAATCTTGCAGCTAACGAGGAACAGCTGCATTTGGAGGGAAAATGGCTTTCTGAGGGTTGAAGCAGGTCCTTTAGAGCTCCTGTTCTTGAGGCCAGAGCTGGCTTAAAAGCCCCTGGAACTGCTTGTCACAATGTGGGCTTGGTTTGGGATCTTTTCTCCATGTTTCTGGACCAAGACTTTGAGCAGCTTACCCTGCTTAAACCAGCATTGGTTTAGCTCCAAGCTAGATTTCTCCTCATGACCATGAAAGGACAGGGCCAACCAAGCCCAGAAAATATTATGAGGAGAATAATGGACCTTCAGAGCGAAAACTCAAGGAGGGGACAGATGGCTTGGCCTGGGCCAGCAGGTAAGAGGAAGCTTCCCTGCAACAAACAACAAATAAACACACACACACACACAAACAAACAACCCCCCCCCAACAAAAGGTGCCTATCTGTGGAGGCAATGAGAAAATGAGAACCAAAGTTATTATTGTTATTTATTTATAGTTATAAAGCCCCAACTCCTTAAAGTGGAGTGATATCTCTTAATGCTGTGCTGTACTAATAGTCCTTGTTTAGGGACTGACTCATTTACCAACTCTTGGAAAAGAAAATAAGCTTTTCAACTAGTTCTCACGTTTATGGCCTTTGCAGGTCTGTAAAGCAAAGGAAAGCTGAAGTGAAATTGTGATGTTTCACTTAACAACTGAGCTGCCAGTTCCAAGTGGCAGTTGCTAAATGAGGACTAACTACAGCTTCTTAAAATCTACTCATCTTGTGCTAAAAAAACCCCCACAAATATTTATTCTAGGAAGCATAGCCCTACTGATAAATCTGGGATTATGTGAAGATAAGTACCAGCAAGGATTGACCACTTAACAATATATTCCTTGATATCCTTTTAAATGCTTCTTATTCTGACTGAGCCCAGAAAACACCTTTATGCAGCTTAACTATAATGATTTGACTCAGTTCAATATTCAATAATGCCATTTAAAGGGCATTATAGCTATTAGGAATTTAGATAAAATATATATTTTTTGAATTTTATTCCAGCTGAAGAGAATACATTTATGCATCCAGCACAACATATTCCTCATCTACATTTCCATTTTACATCCCATTATACAACCCATCATATTTTTCATGAATCTTAATATTTTTTAAAAAAAGAGCATGCTTATAATTTGCATATCAAATATCACGCACACCACTCCTTGTAAAAGGATATTTCTCCAATTTGTTTATCCAGCAGATACATTTTTATAGCAACTTTCAAGTTTTGTAACTTGTCCTGAATAATATCTCATGTCATATTTGAATAGAAATCCTATCCAGATATTTACAGCATTGAACAATAATGTTTAACTGCCAGCAGCAAGACTTTAATGCATTGTATTTTTTAAAAAAATTCATTTATTGAATATATGTAACATAAACTTGTACAATGTGCAACCTTTTTTTAGTCAGACTTCTTTTTAACAAAAACATCCCCCCAGAAATCTTCAAAATATGTTCAAGATAAAAACATAACATTCAGTAGGTTATTGGCGAGGAGTAACTCTTGAAGTGTGTAACATTTTAGAAAAAATAATAAATAATTTTTGCCACTTCAGAGGTTTGCCAACTTCCTCTGAAATAAATCACAGCTCTAAATTAAAGCTTGTTACACAGTTTAACACCCATCTTACCACCTTTACAAAAAAAAACCCAGCCCTTATCATTCTCTATATTTGTCATGACCCTCACCCAGTCTTTCTCAAACATGACAACTTTAAACAAGCTGGCTGGGGAATTCTGGGAGATGGAGTCCACTCATCCTAAAGTTGCCAAGATGGAGAATCACTGTCTTATCCTCACTTTGAAAATCCCTGGTTTAATGTATATTAGGCTTACAGCTCTGTTGCTTATAAACTACGGGTAATCCTCCACTTCCACTGTTGTTGTTGTTGTTGTTGTTATGGCTTCAGTTATTTAGATCCTTAAAAAAATCAGTTGCTCATTTCTTGAAAAATCACAGTGAAAGCATAATACATGTTGGTCATTTTTTCCTAAAAGACAGGATGTGTATGTCTGTATAGTTTCTTTTATTTATTGGCTCACCTACTTTTGTTTCATCTATTTAGTGATTCATTTTTTAAATTTATATAAAGTTACCTGACTCTTCCTAATGGCTTTCCTAGGATAATATTTTGGTACATCCATTCTTATGTTAAAACCTTTTAGGGAAAAAAATATATCAGCATTTATTTTAATTTGCAAAATTTCTGAAAGTATTATACTTTTCACATTGTACAAGCAATGGTACAGGTTTTTAACCAGAGAAAGATGACAGACATCCTCCATATACAAACTAATGTGTTTGGGGCTTATTTTCACATTTGTTGGAAATAGAGATGATAACCAAAATTTTATTTGAAAAAAAAAACACACCACTTTATCTTGGAATAATAAAAGGAATAATTTAGTTTTCTGTCACTTTTGGTAATTGCTGTGCAGCATGATCATAATTCAAATGAAGTAGTCATCAGTAGCACCTCTGAATCATTTAGGAACAGTTTATTTTACACCAGCTCTGAAGAACAGAATTTCCATAATGTTTTTAATAGATTTTTTTTTAATTATGCACTAGTAATGTGGTCATTAACAGCTGAGAACAGGAAGTGGATTTTTAGTTAATTTTTGGGGACTAACTTCCCTCCCTCCCATTTTTGTACCAGATAGCATTAACCAGTGCTTTTTTTGTAAAAAAAAAAAAAAAAAAAAAAAGGTGCCAGAACTCACACATGTCATATAACGCACTTTGCCTACTCTACAAGGTGCCATCCAAAAAAGGTGCTGGAACTCCGTTCTGGGCGTTCTATGACAAAAAAAGCCCTGGCATTAACAATTAGAAACTCCAGGCATTATAGAAGACCACTGTGGGAAAGCCACAGTTTATGTAAGGGGAAAATGATTTCTTCAACCAGGAAACAAGGAAGCTACCTCATTCAAAACTAGATTATATTTTCATCCATCTATTACACATTTTTTCTAACAGCAACATTCGGTAATCTTAAACAGAAATGTTCTAACCCAAGGGTAGTCAACCTTGGCTCTTTTATGACTCGTGGACTTCAACTCCCAGAATTCCTGAGCCAGCTGTGCTGGCTCAGGAATTCTGGGAGTTGAAGTCCACGAGTCATAAAAGAGCCAAGGTTGACTACCCCTGTAAAATCTAACCTATCTATCTATGGAGATTCTCAGTCATCTAGGTCATAGTTGTCCCAAAGATGGTTTTTCACGAGGCAACTGGACTTTCTTGGGGTTTTTTGAAGACATTTCACTTCTCATCCAAGAAGCTTCTTCAACTGAAAAAGCTTCTTGGATGAGAAGCTAAAAGTCTTCAGAGAAAAACAAGGAAGTCCAGTTGCCTCGTGAAAAAGGTTCTAACCTATCAACTGCTTGAAACTTTTAAGACATCTACCAGCCACTGCATCTATGACCTTTTGTGTGTAAAGCATCTTGTGTCCGGCTTCAAATATTCAAGCTTTTTCCTAAGAAGCACACTTTATCCCTGCTGCAATTAAGCTGTTTGCAACTAAAGCTATAATTGCTATATGCAGTCCAATTGGGACCAAATAACAGCATGATCAACTTAGAAGAATTTAAGCAAAATTTTTAAGAAGTATCTTCTAGGTTTCCTGCCATGTGCCAAATGCAGTAGTTCGACAGAAAACAGGAGTCAGTGAACTTGAATTCAGTTTCTGGATAAAAATCTTTTCCTACTGGTTATTTACCTAATTTACTTAATGGGTCAGTCATTAGGATACCACAGTCCTAATGACTGACCCATTTAATGTTGGCAGACAACTTCAAATCTTGAGAAAGAAACAGAGTCAATATGGCTTTTTCAGTGATTCCATGTTAGGGCCACATGAAGCTAGATCAACATTAAGGCAAAGGATCGTAGCTATAGAAGGCCAAAAGAAATCATGACTTTTTCACACAATATAATTGCAAATAACTAAATTTCAGTTTTGAATACAAAATCCAGGTAGTTTCCAAATGGAAACAGTATACATTCTTCTCTTTAATTAAAACAGTCAATTATGCCAGTTCCAACCTTGAACTAATGGTATTTTCCAGAGTCTATGGTGGGTTTATAAAGCACATAAAGTCATGGTTTATTGAATAAACTAGTGACTGGGCACCCCATCTAACAGGTTTGAGATATTTCCCATAGAATTTCTCACTTATTATGACCATGTTATGTGGGGGAATTCAATAGAGAAAGCAATTATGTTGGGAAGAGTTAGTAATAAAAGGAAACCAGGCCACCAAAGAACATGGTGGCTGGACACCATCAAGACTGACACCAGCCAGAGCATAGAACAACTCAAAGAAGCAGTGCAAGATTGGAAGATATGGAGAGACCCAGCCCAGAGAATCATGTCCGATTCACCAAGAATCAGACATGATTGAATGGATAACATCATCCTCATCCCCATTGAATGGATTTATAATTTAGGCTAATCTATAAACCATGATTAATAACAAACATAAGTCCCAAAGAAGGAAACCTCTATATCCTAGAATATGTGAACTCTGTCTGCAAGTTGCCTATTAGATTTGACTAGCAGAGTTAGTGATCTGTCTCTCAGCAGTTTTTTCTCTCTGTTACCTATTTTCTTTGTGTAGCTTCAGTTTTTCTCCTTGCTTTTTAAGGACACTGAATCATCCACAATGAAGCCCTTTTTGGAAAGGCACTTCTCAAGTAATTTAATGTTCTGTAGTACATGATGCATTCAAAAACTGCACAAGGTGTTTGCATAAGTTTTTGTTGCTCCGACTATGCCTTTACCATGCAGAAGTTACTCATTCCTTACCCTTGAGAATCTTTTTTCCCCTTCATTTTGTTCTGAAATGAAAACATGTAGCCACAAAGTTGATTCAGATGGTATTGATTAAAATTTATTTTCTCCCAGTTGAGTCAAATTGATTTTGCTCACATTATTAATTCCCTGATATAAAGACTTCTCTATGAAAAGCCTCTTGGAGAAATGGCTATGTGAATGAATCTAAATTAAAATGTAAGTGAAAAACTTGTTTTACCCCACTGAACTTAATAAATAAAATGAGATCATTGATGCTTGGCGCATTATGACAACCTACTAATACCTGTAAGGCATTCAGTGATAATCAGGGATGGAAACATCAGATCGTAGTTAAATGTTTGATGCTTGCATCTGGGGATTGCATCTGCATATGAAAATTGTTCTTCCCAGTATGGTAGCCCCAAACAGGTCAAGAATAAAATACAAGCCATCTCTACTTCATGTCAAATTGCATCCGATCAGTATCGGAGTATTCTTAGAAGTACAGTTCTTCATCCCAATTATAACATGCCCATCATGCTAATAGGCAGCAAACAAAGTGCCCATTAATGAGGCTTTTCCAACAGAATGATGGAGAATATTATTCATCATGTACTAAAATATTCTTCCTATGATGGGTAAAAAGGAAAAGAATGACTGAAAATCCTCTTGCTTATATAAACAACTCACTACAATGGCAAATTACTATATAACTAAGGCCACTCTGCGCGCTTCAAAAATTGCCCACAAGAAACACTTCAGATCTTCTGTAAATATGAACCTGAAAGAGATATCTGCTTTAAGATATCCCCTTATTAAGTTAATCTGAGTCTTCAAGGAACAGAACATTCTTTCCTGATTTACTAGAAGGCAGCAAAATATCATGGGACTTTAATGACTTTAATGTTCTGAGTTTGCAAGAGAACTTGTAGGAGATGACCTGGCAAAACCCAAGGGAGGACTCAAATGCATCATCAGTTATGAGTCCCTTCGCCCCATAGGAGATCTAAGTTCAGCTCACTTTGAATTCTTGTGACTCTGATCTACTGCCAATAGGCCTGGGCCATTAATAGTTCAGATTCTTGTAGAGAACTTAAGCTTGCAATAAATATTTATACCCATTTGAACTGCTTGGATCTCCTTTATTTCCTTGGTGCTTGACAGGTCCAAAGCAATCTTCTAAACCACTTTTAAAGTGTGCATGGACAAATCAGTCACCTGTTCTTATCAAACTATGTTTCACTCGAATTTCTTTCCTGACCAGAAAGAGATATGGATTAGTTCAAAAGAGTTTGGAGAGTTTTTTTTTTATTCTGCTCAACATGTTCAAATGGCTCTGGGCAACCCACACAAATAAAAAGCAACATAAAAACAAGAACAGATTACAAAAAAAAATCCCTACAAAATAATTACAAGGAAACAAACCAGGAAACACATCAAAATATAAAATTTCACAAGTAGAGGATTCTTATCCACCCTACTACAAGCAGGGTTTTCAAGGCTTTCCAAAATCCCATCAGAGTGGGATCCATAGTAATCACATTCTGAAGGTCAGAGGCCACTGCAGAGAAAAGGGCACTTCCTGGGACTTTGGAATAGACTAACTAATAATAATAATAATGATAAAGTTGGAAGGGACCTTGGAGGTCATCTAGTCCAACCCCCTGCTCAGGCAGGAAACCGTATACCATTTCGGATAAATGGCTGTCCAGTCTCTTCTTAAAACCTCCAGTGTTGGAGCATTCACCACTTCTGGAGGCAGGTTGTTCCACTGGTTAATTGTTCTAACTGTCAGGAAGTTTCTCCTTAGTTCTAGGTTGCTTCTCTCTTTGGTTAGTTTCCACCCGTTGCTTCTTGTCCTGCCTTCAGGTGCTGTTGGATCACATTGGCAGAAACCACGGGAGATAGGTAATCTCTCAAAGTCCACATTATCTTCATGTGAAACTTATATACGACTCAGGAAGCCACAGTACAAAAATAACAGGGTGAAACAATTTGGCTCTAGGTTGGCAAAAGAGTGTGACATGGCTGTATGCTTGTCCCTTATTTATTCAACCTATATGCTGAATATATATTAAGGGAAGCTGGCTTGGAAGATGATCATCCTTTTAAAACTGGAAATTCCCTGGATCTAGAAGGCTGCAACAGCCACAGCCAATGAATCTATGTGGGATTGAAGTGCAGTTATTTTCTCCCAGTCCAGGCTCATCCAGCCTCCAGGCAGAATGTCAACAACTTTTGATCCTATGACAATGATCAACAATTTCTAAACCTCTGAGATTCTAAGTAGAGGTATGCAAAATGTTTGGTGATCAGGTTTTTGATTCTGAAATGTCTGAGTTTGGGCCTTGGCACAACTATTCTGCCTTATTTTGAAATATCAGAAATGTTCCAGCATCATTTTATCCACACAGGAAGTCTCCTAGTATCCTGTTGGAACAATCCATTGTGATACATGTCGTAATTATGCTAGACCTGAAATCTGTCTTTAAAATTATTTATTGGAAAATACTAGCAGTTGAAATATTCAATTCAGAAGATTTTTCTGAGCGAAGTGATTAATATTGAGACAAGTCACAAATCATGAGCATACTGGGATTGTCTGGGTACGATTCTAGCAGCTAAGAAATTTGCAGCTTCTTTTTCATGAAAATATCTTCAGGCTTTAAATGGGGAAGGAATTCAGCATTCTGCTCATTCTTAATGTATACATTTCCTATACCCGGTTAAACAAACTGTATTTCAGAGCAGGGATAATTTGAATTTAGAGCCTGGACTGTTCTGTATCAGAAATATAAAATTATTCAGCTTTCAAATAATTGCTATACAATGTTGCTATACAATAATTGCTATACAATGCTATACAAAGGCTATTTTCTTTAACAATCAGCTATGCAATCATGTAGAATAATTTCTTGTTTTATTAAACAGAGGGTTTTTTTTAGTAATCTCATTATGTTCAAAATGGTTCTTATTTGAAAAGAATTATCTTCTGGAGATTTAGAGACATAGTAAGAAAGGATAACGTGGAAGGTAGAAACATGTTCATGGCAAGCCCAGTTTGACAGTTTTCTTTCACCTCTTGTTTCTTCATTGAAAGGTTAGCTTCAGATTTATTTATTTATTGTTGGTTCAGATGATATGAAGAATCTCAGTGGTGGTAATTATCTAACAACTAATCCTGCATATGATGGGATACGTTTGGCATGATCTTCACCACAAATAGCTAAACATGATTGTAAGTGACATATTTATTTCTTTGATCTCAGAGCAGGGGTACCCAACCTTGACAACTTTAAGACTTGTGGACTTCAACTCCCAGAATTCTCTAGCCAACAATGCCCCTTAGCTAGTGAGGAATTCTGGATACTGAAGTACATAAATCTTAAAGTTGCTAAGGTTAGACATGCCTCCCCTAGAGTATTGCTGACATCATGTTTTAA
The DNA here is from genome assembly GCF_001527695.2 of Protobothrops mucrosquamatus. Lineage (NCBI taxonomy): Eukaryota > Metazoa > Chordata > Lepidosauria > Squamata > Viperidae > Protobothrops > Protobothrops mucrosquamatus. Next base: position 39,301 of record NW_015390246.1, on the reverse strand, counting down.
ATTTCTTTTCAACCTTTTGGCCACTATTTTCTACTAAACCATTCTTATTAGCTGTCCATAGTTCACTTCAAGCTAGGGGTTTAAAGGTTTAAAGTCAAATCAAATAATAGATAAAAGAGATTATGCATTTCTCTTTCTTTTCATTCTTTTAACCAACATTTCCTTTGCTAAAATGGAAGTTCTTTAGAAGGACTGAAGAATAGAATAGAATAGAATAGAATAGAATAGAACTGAAAAGGACCTTGGAGGTCTTCTAGTCCAGCCCCCTACTTAAGCAGGAGAATCTATACCATCTCAGACAAGTTTAGTGTCTAGTCTCTTCTTAAAAATCTCCAGTGATGGAGCGCCCATGATTTCTGATGGCAAGCTGTTCCACTGATTAATTGTCCTCACTGTATTTTTCAGGAGAACTCTGAACAATTTACAATACCTCTCTTAGAGTAAGAATGTGAAAATCAACATGAAGTAATCTAATAAAATATAGTTAATAACTTCAGTGCACCAAAAACAGCCAAAGTGATGCATTGCACACTTTAGCATGTGCAAGGGATAAAGTAAAAAGCACATTTCCACAAAGGAGGAACATGGTTTCAAAGTTCCAAAAACCAATATGAAGCTGCCATGTTCTTTTAGTTTGTCTGATTGGAGGTCTGGCCACTGCAAATACCAGCCAAGTCGAAATACTTCAACTTTTCTTTGCTTTACAGACCTGCAAATGAAAGGAAAGGTTGTACAGTTCCTTTTTCATCACTGTTGTAAACTGCAAATAGTTCCTAACCCTAGAAATCATTAAATGAGGATTACCGGTAAAAAAAAAAAATCTGTCAGTGGTAGGCTGAATTTTCTGATCTTACAAAAAGACAAGTCTTCCACCTTGCCATTTTTGAATAATGCTGCTATATGGACACTGATTTCAGTATTATTGCTGTTTTCCTTTTGCTCTTTAAGAAGATCTCTTCCATTGAATGAGGGCAAAAGCTTAGTGGATAAAGAAACGGATGTCTTAAGTCACATGGAAATGCAACCCTTCCAGGAGCAGAAAGACTAAAAGAGCTAATTATGTTTGCTAGCATCAGGGCAAAGCCAGCGATTACCAGGATTGCAATAATTTACTTTTCTTCTTCTTTGTGACCAAGGAAGCCAAGAAGCCAAGAATCCTGGGTAGATGGAGTGAAGCTATTTAACCTTTTTGTCCAGAGCATTTTTTCGGTTCAAAGCACCCTTTTTCCAGTTGTGTTTTCATCAGTGAGATGAGAAAAGGAAAGCTTCTCAAAGCTCATGGCTTGAGTCCCAATGAGTCACCAATCTCCTTTTTAGAAGTACCCTTTTCTTCATGGATGTATGCCATCTTTCAAAACAGAACTGTTAATAACAATAACATAATAATAATAATAATAATAATAATAATAATAATAATAATAATAATAATAATAATAATAATAATAATAATAAAAATTGGAAGGGACCTTGGAGGTCATCTAGTCCAATCTGCTGCTCAGGCAGGAAACCCTATACCATTTCGGACAAATGGCTGTCCAGTCTCTTCTTAAAAACTTCCAGTGTTGGAGCATTCACCGCTTCTGGAGGCAGGTTGTTCCACTGGTTAATTTTTCTGTCAGGAAGTTTCTCTTTAGCTCTAGGTTGCTTCTCTCTTTGGTCAGTTTCCATCCGTTGCTTCTTGTCCTGCCTTCAGGCGCTTTGGAGAATAGCTTGACTCCCTCTTTTTTGTGGTAGCCCCTGAGATATTGGAACACGGCTATCATATCCTCCCTCGTCCTTCTCTTTAAACTAGACATACCCAATTCCATACCCAGTTCCATATAGATTTTTGTAAATGCTTTAAAAATCAATGTTGAAAAGAAATAAGATATAAATTATAAAATTACAAAATGAACAGATTCTGATAATAATAATACAATAACATTGTATTGCTTTTGTAAACTGCACTGGAAGCATTGTTAAATGGTACTATTTTTATTTTAATGTGAAAAAAATGACTCTGGGCAGCTTACAGTTCAAAAAATACAAATTACAATTAAGATTCTAAAAGCATTTTAAAACAATAAAAAACAATATTTCTTTCCAGAAAAAGCCATTATTTATACCAATCAACAGTGGTATATTGAGTAAAGTATGGCTAGATGAACCATGGCTTAATTTGCTATGAACCAAATCATCAATGTAATTGAATATACATTTTTTTAATCCCAATAAAGAGAAAAATCCAGATTAAGTACCATAAGAGAGACCTTATTCTGGGTCAATCAAGCTAGCTAGGTCTATATTAAATAATTAATGATGTCAAGTTATAAGCGCCTTGAATTCAAGTTGTTGGAATGTAGTCTAAAACTAACCCCTAGACTAATACCTAGATAAGATGCTTGGTATAGCCTTGTTTTCTGTGACATTTTTTTGTTCTTGTCTCTAAAATTGTGCATAAATCAGAGCTGACGTTTGTACTCTGTTGAAGTTTTACTTACAAGTCTATTCCATTTTTATATCAAGTGTCTTTACTTCTTCACTTCTCTTTCTTGATCTTGAGTGTACTTAGCTAATCCTTTAACCAGCTTTAGTGCAAATTGAAGTCAGCTCTGAACAAAACAGACCATAATGTTTTGTTAACCTATCCATTCGAAACCTGAGCTAACAAAACTAAACTATTTGTTTAATACTGTTTCGTAAGATGATCTGGTTTAATCGATATGCTAAAACAATGGACAAGTTCCCACAGATTAATGGACCTTTTTCTTCCTAACCCTAGAATAGTCTCAAATGGAATGTGAATCCAGTCATGGCATCTTGATTCTAGCTACCCTATTAAACTGTATTTGAAATCCATGATCCTCAGTAGAAATGTTGCCTATGGAAATACAACACAAATAAAGCAGGGATGGTATTCTGTGTTATTTCTTTTAATTACTGGGACCATAAAAACTTCTTTTCCCTGGCATATGCCTAGCAATGCTGAGAAAGTCATAAAATTCAAATAGCATTTAGGAAGAAAATGGCTGCACTACTGTTAGCCTCTTTCCAGATAAATGGAAATTAAAAGAAGGATATTTTGAATAATTGTATACTAAAGGACCTTTCAAAGCTGTTCTCCAAGGGAATTCTTTCTAGTTCAAAAAGACATCAATAAATACCTCCGGGCCCTTGTTAATTCTTCTGAAAAGTGAAATTTTTACATTGTTTAAAAATACCTTTCTAACCGAGCTACAAATACAGATCAAATTATTAGTTTAGTGGAACATCCATGCAAATTGCTATATAAAAAAAGGAAAGTTGTGTCTGGAAAGGTGACCCCTCTCCAATTATTCAATGATCTACTGTTAGTAAACATCCAGTAACATTAGATGACAGAATAAATACAGAAAGTCTAATTTTTTGGCATTGTTTAGTGGTTTCTTGGATTATGTCACTCCAATACCAACTAGGTTTTTGCTGTTGTTGTGCTTAAGTAAATCTACAAAGTTTCGTTCCTTGAACCAAAAAAAAAAAAAAAAAAGATTTCAAGAAATGATTGAGTACAGTATTCCCTTCTTTTAGACCTTGATGGAATTATTATCAGTGTGAATCAATCCAGGGCAGGATGAAGGCCCTTTCATGGAAAACTATGGAGTCAATGGAAGAGAAGATTTGTAGCTCAAATGGAACTGTGGGAGTCCTTAGTGCTCATTGATCTTGGTTGTTTTCTTGCAGATGTTTCAAGTAACATTTCTGGTGCTAGAAGGGAGTGGGAATTGGGGTTTCCCATTCCCTTCTAGCACTGAAGATGTGACCTAGTCAGGTAATGAAATGTCTGCAAGAAAACAACCAAGCTCAGAGAGCACCAAGGGCCCTACAAACTTTGGACTATAATCTACCATGATAGTGGAGTGTGAGTTGGTTTTTAATTCTCCAGCCTAGGGTCTAAAAAGAATAAATGACTCTCTCTCTCTCTCTCTCTCTCTCTCTCTCTCTCTCTCTCTCTCTCTCTCTCTCTCTCTCTCTCTCTCTCTCTCTCTCTCTCCCTCCCTCCCCGTATTGTATATGCACAATACAAAAACTATGGTTTTATTTAATAATAGGAAAGCAACCCAGCTTTTAATATTGACTAGAATAGCAGTCAAAAGATAAATCCTTTATTAGTAACAGATAGGATATCAAGAATTGGGATATGTTTATGTGTTCAGACTGACTGTGTACAAGTAAGGGAATGCATGCATATTGATAATTCTTACCCACAGTACATTACTCATTTTTAGTTGATGAAATGTAATACAATATATAGCTATTCATTCTCTGAAATAGATATTGCACCTATTATAATTATATGTATACTCTGTACAGAAACATCTCCCATTAACGTCAGAGAAATGTATTCCCAGGTAACTGAATATATAATTGTGGACACAGAACCTTAGAAATGCAGTTGAGAATGTTTAAGCTAATGTATATTGCAATTCATAGCATTTGAAAAATATAGTGTTTGGATAAAACAGAATTTGCTATATTGAAACATAGATATTCTGGTAATAATTGATTTGTATGTATTTATTAGTAAATAGTCCTCAACATACAATCACAATGAGCCAGAAATTTCTGTTGCTAAGACAGTTGCTAAGTGAATTTTGCCCCATTTTACAACTTTGCTTGCCATAGTTGTTAAGTGAATCACTGCTGTTGTTAAGTTAATAACACAATTGTTAAGTGACTCCAGCTTCTCCACTGACTTTGACATATAGTATATACCCAATGCAAAACTCTGAGCAAACACAGACAATTTCATGGAAAGACACACGGATCACAAACTTTGAAGTCTTGGATGTTCTCTCTGGAATAGGATCTAGGGGAAAAGGAATACTTACGACTAAAATGGAACCCAACATTTCTGTTGCTCAATGAGATGGCTGTTATTTGAATTTTGCCCCGTTTTATGACAGTTGTTGAGTGAATCACTGCAGTTGTTAGTAACACGATTGTTAAATGAATCTGCCTTCCCCATTGACTTTGCTTGTCAGAAGGTCACAAAAAGGGATCACATGACACCCCCCCCCAGGACACTGCAACTGTCATAAATATGAGTGGGTTGCCAAATGTCTGAATTTTGATCACATGACCATGGACATGCTACAATGGCCATTAGTGTGAAAAATGGTCATAAGCACTTTTTTTCAACTTTGAATGGTCAGTAAATTGATAGTTGCAAGTCAAGGACTACCTGTACACATGTACACATGTAACTGTTGTAGCCAAGGAGGAGTTAAAAGTATAGAAAAAGGTTAAGTTTGGGAACAGGTGGAGTTTTGAAGATTACACAGATTAGCTGTTAGCATGTGTGATGCACCAGCTAAGAACATTAAACTAGGACTGGAGAGATGCATTAAAACATTCCCATAAATGGCCATTTCTAAATCCTTTGTGTGTTTTTTTTCTTTCAGGAAAAAACCCCCTTTTTTCTGTAAACAGTGGGAAAGTTGGCATGTGGAAAGAGAGATCAACTCTGGAGGTCCTTCCCAGATGAGGAATGAAAAATTCATCCGTTGTAGCTGCCTCGCCAATGATGCTCCATTCATGGTAAGAACCAAAATGAAGCAACTGGGCAGAATTTCAAAAGTAAACTGCAGGAGGCTTTTGATCTCCTGGAAACAAAGTCTTTACAATCCCGACATCCTGAGAGTTTCAGTCATTCCCCCCACCCTACCCCACTGGTTTGACAGTCACTACATCTATGCAAAGCCTAACTAGCAATGCAGTTGGACAGATTTTGGTCAAAGGTTTCACCTTTTTTAGTTTTTTTTCATGCTGGCCTTGAGGGACGACAACATGCAAAATATGTTTCCAAGCTACCAGTGTCTCATTAGCTCTGGTGCCAAGTGTCATAAACTCTGCACCAACGGAAGCAGACTCTCGTTTAGCACTGATGTTGATTGTCTTTTCACCTATATAATTAGAAGCTGCTTAGCTGTATTTTTGCAACATGGGTGAATCTGGGGCTGCACATGTGATTAAATACAGTGCTGGTTTCCGCGGCTGGATTTATCTCTCTCCAATACTGTCTCCGTTCTGTGTCGGAGCTGTCTCTGCCTCCTTGCGTCTGTGGAGCTGTGTTGTTTTCCAAGAAGCTAAGCTGTGTTTCAGATACATACAGAAGGTGGGACTGACAAATGGGTGAGCTGCTTTAGTATGCACATCACGGCTATACTGCAGGGAGCAAGCAGTTATTGCACACACGAGCCAGGATAAACACTTGGTTACTCTCTTTCTAAGCACCTCTTCCAACAGGGAGAGGAAATAAAGTGGGAGGAAGGAGCAGCATTTGAAGTAACCTTTTCCAAGGAGCAGGTAGAGCCACTAGTAGTCTCTCTCCCCATTTCTTACTAAAGAGACATGTGTTATTCCTGCTAAGGAGTCGAGGCAGCATCTAAGGGTACAGACTTAAGGGAAGTAGCAACCTATCACAGGTAGGAATCGTCTCAATACTTACCTTGGGTACCTGTTTCTTTTGCAAGGGCTCACTTTTTCAAACCTTCTGTCATGTTGGTGATGGTATTTCCTATCCTGAATAGAAAAGACCTTGAGAAAACCTTCAGGATGTTCCTCAGATATTTGCTCGTACTCCTGGGTGCTCTTTAAAGTAGGAGAGTGTCCCTTTCCTCACCTGGATGTAGGGAGGCACGTTCTGAGTGCTAAAATACAGCCACTGGAACTGCAGCTGTTCTCTTATTCTAAATGAGTCCATATCACAAACAAAGTAGAAATGAGCCATTTTCAAACAGAAACAGCTGCTATATATATATTTAGCAAGTAGCATTGTTGCTTCCCCCCCCCCCCCCAATTTACTATCATAAATTGTCTGTGTGTTGTGAAGGAAGAAAGCATGCTCTGGTGTATTCAAAATTATACTGAGAGTTAATGTACTATTATATTTTCATAGGCATGAATGAATATTTCATCATGAGTTCCGTAAAGTTTTATCTAGGGTAGCTTTGTCTTCTCCTGGAGTTGTTCTTTGTACTTCTTAATGACAAGTGTTTCAGGTCATCTGCTTTTGTGATTGTGAAAGAAGGAAAGAGAAAAAAATAATATAGGATGTATGGAAAGCTGCTGGTGTTTTTTTTTTTTTTCAGAAATTTTATTTTAGTCTTGGTTTTATTTTAGGAATGTGCATATGACATTAGATTGCTCTTGCTTATTTTGAAGTTTAACTAAAATGTTTCTTTTGAACAGAAGTGAACTGAATGTTTGCTGAAACTTTTTCATATTCCATCAACCATTTGGATTTATACAATTCAATGATTTAAAAGTATGTGTGAACAAGCAAAAATAAGGGTTTTTTGGGGGAGCAGTCCTAGTGGATATTAAAAAAAAATGTTAAAACTATTGCTGAAATTTTTAGAAAGCATATTTTTAAACATTAATTTGTTGTATTGCATTTTGATGTAACACAAGTTTGGATATTTTGCTAAACAACAAACTCGAGATCCTGTTTTCAAGAACATAACTGAGAATATTCATAAAATTTGACTGTTTCAAAATGTAATTCCAAGCCATTGCTGTTATTTTAATCAACTTTTTAGAATATAGTTTCTGTTTAGAATACAGCTAATATTTCTTAATATTTTATGTAATGCTTAGACTGGTTTTCTTAATAGTTGAAAGGATTTATTATATTTCAGGTAGGAGTTTAACTGAGTAGAAAAAATACTTTGTGACTTACTACTGAGTGATTTTTGTCACCGTACAGTTCATAGTTTCATTTTGAAATTGTGCTTATACTGAAGTTCCTATGAAATATAGCATCCCTTAGAAGTTATACATAGAGCCTCAAATAATCAATCCTATTAACAGAATACGGTTGGCACATAACTAGTAATGGCTGGTAAGCATAGGGTGTCGCTAAATCTTCTTTAAGAACATCGGCATGAGGTTGGATGAAAAATGACTTTCTTTTGTCCTGTTATGTTATTTAAACTGGTTTTGCAAATAGCAACACTTAAAAATACCTACTAATAAGATACCAATGTACCTAATACAAGCTATTATATGTACTATTATATGATGCCCCATAAATTCAAAATGCAGGCCTATATTCTGTAAAACATTGAAATGAGATATTTGCTACCCTCTGTTAGAAGTGATGCCTTAAAGTTCACTGAACTGTACATAAAGCAGATTTTGTCAATTTGTTTTCAAGGTTCTTTCCTCATAATACAGTGCAATGCATGGAAAATATCAAACGATATGCAGAAGCTTTAAGGCATGTGATATCTCTAGTGTTTAAGAGTTTGTTTTTGAATGTTTCTTTCAAGAAAAGGAGAAAAGTCAAACAAAATCCCAATTCTTGCAATATTACACAAATGTCTGAGGAATGAATACAGTAATTCCATGGTTCAAGTCAAACAGAACCACATACTTTCATTTTGATTATTGTTGCAAGCTTGCCAGAATGTTTTAGACTTTGTAGGGTGTCACATCTTTGTTTTAACAACCATACATTTTCATGTTCTAGCTCAAAGATGTGGACCCAAGAAAAATTTTATATTTATATGCCTTTATCCATGTAACTTATATTTTACTGCAGACTAGTGTTTCTCAATCTTGCAAATTTTAAGATGTGTGAACTTCAACTCTCAGAATTCCCCAGCCAGTCTTGAAGTCTACACATCCTAAAGTTCTCATGGTTGAAAAACAATGCTCTAGACATTTTGTAAGATCTGGATTCAGGTTTTCATAGCAACACATTCTTACATGGGTTGAAGCACAATTGACCAGTGACTTTACATTCATTGATGTCTTTTGACAATTGGAACTGATATTTTATTTCAAACTGGAATGTATCATTATGTACTAGATGTACTCAATACTTTAGCAATCCTTCAATCCTTCTAAATAATAATTATTGTTCAATTGTACATCAATGGTCCTAACCTAGGATCTGGAGACCACTGATGGTTGCTGAGGTTTTTGCAATTAATCCCTTCCTTGGTATATAGACAGTAAAGAAGAAGATATTGACAGAAATACCCAGAAGCTGATACATAGGCAAAAGGGGCTAAAACATTTTTAAGTCCAGAGCTATGAGATAACATTCAGAAGCAGATCAAACAGAGGCTTACCCAATTCATTGGAATATAAGTGGGAGGAATTGGTACAGCACAATCAGATTTGCAACTTTCCGTTGTTATTGCCAATCTCAATATAGGAAATTTTATATTTTCTGTGTAGCTGGTCTATCTAGGGGATCTGACACTTGGGGAAAATAAATAACAATTTAAAAAGCCAATATCTTAGGATAGTGCCATTCTCACTAAAATTCCCTTGCCTGATAACCAGCAAAATTTCAAGGGGAACATTAAACTCTTGCAAGATTCGATGAGCTCCCAAGATGTTGGCTATTTTATAGTTAATACTAACTTTTAATTTTAGGATTCACAGATACCAGCTGCCTTTTAGGACAATGTTGTTGACTGATAACCTTTATTAACTTCAAACAATAATGCAGTAATCCAAATAAAGGAAAAATGTGGGGATTGGTTCTTTACACGCTTACTCAGTAGAATTTGCTTTGGAGCAATATATGTATAAAATGAAGGAGTCTTCATTTGATTTATTTTACCACAGTTTCTAACTTTGTGAAACCTACTTTAGTATACTGAATGCTAGCAGTGATTAAAAAATATGATCCACTTATTAAAAAGATTGGTACTTAGACTAGCACTCTTCCTGAAGATTGGTTTTGCCATTTTGACTGGGGAATCTGGTATGAAGCCTTCTAAATGACTATATTGACAGTATAGTCTAAATGATAATATAGTCATTGCACTTCTGCAAATTATGCTTTTTATGGTTTTCACTGTTTTAGATGTCTTTTGCTGGGCTTGTTACTTTCTGTAAAAAAAAAAGTGGTGTTTTTTTTGCAAGCTGCCCAAGGCCATGTATGTGAAATGTGAATATATAAATTGAGCAAATAAATACTAACTTGTGTATGAACTTTTAATGTTTTTTTACTGAGATCTTTAATGTGATTTGGAAAGAAGTTTCTTGTGTTCTTAAGCAGAATGCAAACTAAGATCATTTAATATAGCTTAAATAGCTGAAAACATATTGGTGGATCACCAAGGTATATTGCTCATGTGTTTTCTATTCTAATAAACCATGAGAAACTGAAATCAATCAGTTCCTGTGCAGTGCCATCCATTATTACAAATAGACAGACGTGTCCACCTAAACTAATGAGCGAAGTAAATCATAATGTGATATTTAAACTCTGCTATAAATATGAACTGTTGCAATTCTCTTGAGTGTCCAGTAACTCTTGATGCACATGTTTTAATGTAATGAGTATTTTCCGAAGCAAAAAACCTAAATATAGTTGCTTCCCTAATAATATATGATCATAAATGTTATAGTAATGATGAAGTTATTAGAATTTAATGCGTGTTTGGGGAAGAGATTGAAGTAGGCGATGAATTATAGGCTCATCTATATTCCTGAAGATGTTCCTAATAATGTTTTTCTGCCCTTTTATATATTGACTTAAGTCAACAGGAACTGAAGTTTGTGCAGAATTGCAGCTTGTCTTTGATACATTTTATTGAGAGTCATTTCTGCAACAGCATCCAAATGGTGGCATTTGCTACTTTAAGAATTGCTCTTTTTCCATTCTTGATTAATTTTAGATACTAGGCCAAGGTCACCTGCTATAAGTAATTTCTGATTATCATAGATTGACTCAGTGAGGTGTCTATAGGCACTTTATTCAGTGAATTAATTTTCTCCCAGGTAAATAGAGTAACATTCTATTTACCTGTTTTAACAAGAATAAAGAAAAATCTGTTCTTCCTCAAATGATGAGAGCAAAAATTCTTGCTACAACAAAGATCCATCCCACAAATTAAGTGAGTGGGGTTTTTTTCTCTAACCACTTGAAACTTTGTTGTTGTTGTTGTTAGTTGCGAAGTCGTGTCCGACCCATCATGACCCCACAGACAATGTTCCTCCAGGCCTTCCTGTCCTCTACCATCTTCTGGAGTCCATTTAAGCTCACGCCTCCTGCTTCAGTGACTCCATCCAGCCACCTCCTTCTCTGTCGTCCCCTTCTTCTATTGCCCTCCATCTTTCCCAGCATTAGACTCTTCTCCAGTGAGTCCTTCCTTGTCATTAGGTGGCCAAAGTACTTGAGTTTCAGCTTCAGGATCTGGCCTCCTAAAGAGCTGTCGGGGTTGATCTCCTCTAGGACTGACTGGTTTGATCGCCTTGCAGTCCAGGGGACTCGCAGAGGTCTTCTAAAGAACAGCATAGAAAAATTCAATATAAAAAAAAAAATGATGAGATGGGGTAATTATGCAAAACCAAACAGGATATGGCAGATACTAAAATCAAAGTTATAAAAGTATACAATAGGCGAACCTATCCTGAAGAAAGATGAAAGCAAGTTAAAAACTAGAACATTTTGTTTTTGGTTTGCTTGAAGATGGGTGGACAGGTACAGATTTCAATGGATAGTTAGGACTGTAGAAAAAAACAACTGCCTTCCATTGGGGACCTATACTGCACAAGCCAGAAAGAGGGCTGAGAAAATATCTACAGACCCCTCACACCTGGACATAAACTGTTTCAACTTCTCCCCTCAGAACACCACTATAGGGCATTGCAGACCAAAACAACTAGACACAAAGACAATTCCCCCCCCCATGCTTTGCACACCTAATTTCTACAGCACTGTCTTAGTTCTAGTAGGGCTGTATTGCTATTATCCTTCTTATCTTCTCATCTTTCTCATCCCTCTTACTACCTTCTCCTATTGGTATCTTATGATTTATCATTTGTTGTTTGCATCTTATATTTATGATTGTATCTTATGATTTATGATTTATGACTTACCACTTTGTTGTTTGTATGTATACTGAGAGCTTACGTCTATGGTGATTCTCAGATATCCAGATCATAGTTATCCCAAAGATGCTTTTTCACGAGGCAACTGAACTTTCTTGTTTTTCTTTGAAGACCTTTCACTTCTCATCCAAAGAAGCTTCAGTTGGAACTGAAAAAGCTTTCTGGATGAGAAACGAAATGTCTTCAAGGAAAAACCCAAAAAAGTCCACTTGCCTTTTGAAAAAGCACCTTTGGGACATGGCACCATTATATCACATTAAGAGAATTCACCTCCAAATACTGTGGTCTTCTACATTCTCCTAAAAAACAGCAGGGAGGACGGTAACCTGTTTTCTGTCAGAGGGCTGTTACTAAACTTCTGCATTGGCAAAGAAAAGCCGTGCCTACTAGTTTGAGCCACCTGTCCTGCCAGAACATCTTGACCCTGGAGGTTGGTCATGCTGAGCTGATTGTAGAAGGAAGTCTTGTAGCATGAAGCCATAAAGCCAGTTTTCCATTTTAAGTTCAGTTTTCTACTTGTTTCAGTCTCGTTTGGCGCAGCCTGCTTCCACTCATTAAAACATTTGTTTGGAAGCAGGAAACATTCGGAATAGCCGTATTAGAAAGTGACAACCTGCATGACCTTTAAGCAAAACCCTGCTTTATTTATCTACATTCTTTTAGTCATTTTTAATGTTCTTTTTTGTACTTGTTACAGACACTTTTTTAAAAAATGTCTAATTAAAAGAATGCATTAGCTAGTTTGTGACCTTTAGGCTCAAATGTTTGGGAGGTTGATAACCAATAGTAATCTGATTTTTTTTTGCTTCAATTAATGAGTGATTTTGCAACTCACCATCTTTGAGATTTGTTACCACCCTGCATGGCAAAAAAGGCAATAATTGCCAGAAAATGGCTAATGATTTATCAGTTTTTTTTATTAAAAAAATCTGCAAAATAAAGAAGTATAGTTGGAAGTGGTTTGTTTACCTTACTTTATCTCTGTGTTATGGGTGTACAACCCTTTGCACTTTTTTTCCAGCAACATTTGTTTAGTCAGCCAGGGAAAAGGTAACACTATCATTTGCTCACTTTTTCCAGTTTGGTCATGGTTAGAAAAAAAATCTAGTGTGATACAATAGTAATACATCCCATAAGTGTATAACATACCATGCTGTCACAGCATATTTCTATAATTAGCTAAAGAGCAGGTTTTTTTCCCAATTAAACTAATTTCAACATTTGATGAATTGTTAATGGGTTTGTATTCCCACTGTACAAAATATTGATTTGAACTCTGGGCTATAGTGTTGAGCCAAAAGATACTGAAATAACTTGACTGATTGGTCTTGAAGGTTTTTGACAGCTGGGGAATTTGCAATCACTGGCCATAATGGAGATTTAAAAATTGGATCTCTGAAGTCCTCAGTGGGGATATCCATATAATCCAAGCATGTTTTCTTAGATATCTCATTGAGTTCACTGAGCTTATCTCTAAAAAAAAAAAAAACCACATCCAGAATGTGACCTCAAAGCCAGAGTTAGGAAATACATTTTATCAAATATTGTTCCCACAACCTCTAATCAGCATTACCAATGATGGGAGTTAAGAGAATTACAGTCCAATAATAGTTTGAGAGGTAGCCATTACCCCCTTCTGCTCAAAAGTCTAACTGTAAAGTGTGACCCACTCATTTCACTAAACACTTGGTTTAATTAAACATCTCAGACAGAGTTAAATGTCACATTTGGTGGGGTATATATAATTCTGTATCTAAAGGTAGATTAACTCAGATGCTTTTTCAAGTTTTTACAGCAGTTACTAGTTTTGATGCACTTATTTATAGTACCAGCCAAACGTACGTTTTCTGTTTCAGGACCTTCCTAATGTTGGAGTACATAATTCTCAATAACACAAATTAATGACTGATACAGGGATATATCAAACATGATGAAGTTAGTAGGATCCTTAATTGCATTTGAAATCTGGCAGTTGAGGTTACACTATTGAAACATTGCAATATTTCCCAGTAGTTTCACGTTTATTTTTTTTGCCACTGTTATAGCTTCATTTTTAAATGGCAATTGTGTGAAAAATATCAAAACTTACCATATCTGGTGCCCTCCAGTTTCCCATTCAGAATTTTATAGGTTGTAAGCAGTACTGCTTGCTTGCTTCTTCAAGAACTAGCCAAGAGAGAGTGAAATCTCCAATATTGTCCAACCTAGGATAGATAGACCAATATCTATTGCTGTTAGTCTTGCCTGGTTCAGTTTTCC
>NW_015390246.1:0-24496 GCF_001527695.2 Protobothrops mucrosquamatus | reverse complement strand
AAAAACATCCAGAGATGGAGAATCCACAATTTCCATTGTAAAACAGGAAGTTCTTTTGCTTATATTTAAATGAAATCTTAAAAAATTATTTGTGCCTCCTTATTTATTTATTTTTTACTGCTTCTTGCTTTACAATATGGATGAGCTACTGTTCAGTCCATTCCTACGCTCTGAATGTAGTACAGACCTTAAATCCTTCAGTATTTTTGAGATTGATGTAAAAAAACTCGGGTGATTTATGTGCAGCAAATCAACCATAAAAGTAGTTATTTCCACAGTTCTTTCAGACCTTATAGAAAAAAAAATCTAAATGTAAAAACAGCTATACACTTTTGAGGCACTTGATGTACTGCTATATTGTCAATGAAGCACCTCAAAAAGTTGTTCAGAGCTTTTTCGAATTGAATGGTATATGCAGTTCAGAAACAGATAAAGTCCCTTGCAAGGACTTTCCATACAAAATTGGTTGATTCTATAAATAGAAAGATTCCAAATACTGTGGCATAACAATGGCAATGCTTATGTTTCTATTAAATGGAGTGTATTTTAAGTTCAGGCGCCCAGAGAAATGAACATATAACATTTAAACAAACCTTTTGTAATGTACGGCAATGATTTTCAAATCTTTGCCAAAAACAAAAACTGCAGTGCAATTAATTAAAACAATCAAAGGTAAATCAAAATCTGAACAGTTGCAGCAATTCACTTAATAACAATGGCACGAGAAAGGTCATAAAATGGGGCAAAACTCACTGAACAAATATCTAACTTAGCAACATACATTTTGGGCTCAGTTGTGGTCGTAAGATTTGAATTGCATCCTAAACTGTTTTGACCTTGGAACAATCCACTTCCTGACCAGTGGAAGGGTTTGTAACCACACACTTCAAAATCAGAATACAGGTAATCCTCAACTAACAGCAGTTCATTTAGTAATTGCTCGAAGTTACCACAGCACTGAAGAAAAGGATGATGTAAAAAAGATGTTGAGACTCTAGAAAGAGTGCAGAGAAGAGCAACAAAGATGATTAGGGGACTGGAGGCTGAAACATATAAGGAACGGTTGCTGGAATTGGGGATGTCCAGTTAAATGAAGAGAAGGACGAGGGGGGACACGATAGCAGTCTTCCAATATCTCAGGGGCTGCCCCAAAGAAGAGGGAGTCGACCTATTTTCCAAGGCGCCTGAAGGCAGGTCAAGAAGCAACGGATGGAAACGGATCAAGGAGAGAAGCAACCTAGAACTAAGGAGAAACTTCCTGACAGTTAGAACAATTAACCAGTGGAACCACCTGCCTCCAGAAGCAGTGAATGCTCCAACACTGGAAGTTTTTAAGAAGAGACTGGACAGCCATTTGTCTGAAATGGTGTAGGGTTTCCTGCCTGAGCAGGGGATTGGACTAGATGACCTCCAAGGTCCCTTCCAACTTTATTATTATGATTATTATGATTATGATTATGATTATGATTATTACTGTTTTTCACACTTACGACCATTGCAGCATTCCCAGGGTCATGTGATTTACATTCAACTGACCCACATTTATGAGGGTCACACTGTCCCAGGGTCACGTGATCCCCTTTTGCGAACTTCCAACAAGCAAAGTCAATGGGGAAGCCAGATTCTCTTAACAACCGTGTGACTAATTTAACAGCTGCAGTGATTCACTTAACGTCTGGGCTCAGAAAGGTGGTAAAATGGGGCAAAATTCAATTAAAAACTATCTTGCTTCGCAACAGAAATTTTGGGCCAAATTGTATCCGTAAGTCAAGGAGTATCTGTAGTATGTTCGATTCTGCATCCTTCTAAATCATGCAGATGAAAAGCTATTTTGAATGTCTGTCTGTTTGTCAATCCATCATCCATCTTCCTAATGTATTCCAACATCTGAGGGGCTGCCACAAAGAAGAGGGGGTCACGTTATTCTCTAAAGGACCTAAAGACAGGACAAGAAGCAATGGATGGAAGCTAATCAAGGAGAGAAGCAACCTGGAATTAAGGAGAAACTTCCTAACAGTGAGGACAATTAACCAGTGGAACAGCTTACCTTCAGAAACCGTGGGCGCTCCATCACTGGAGGTTTTTAAGAAGAGATTGGATAGTCACTTGTCTGAGATGGTATAGGTTCTCCTGCTCGAGCAGAGGGCTGGACTAGAAGACCTCCAGGGTCCCTTCCAGCTCTATTCTATTCTAATGATCAACAGTAAAAGACATATTAATTCAGATTGAAAAAAAAGTAAATTCCAATCTTTGTTAGTTCTTAAATACCCAAAATAAATAAGCATAAAGCAAATGCCGTCTAGTCTAGTGCTTCAAGTATAGATTCAACATTTTTAAGTGATTTCAAAGTTCAGGTGAAAAGTTGAAAAGGAAGAGAAGTTCTGGTGGTTTTTTTTCCCCAGAATAAAGAATTCAAAGGTAGGATGCCCAACTATCTGATTTGGCACAACAGATAGAAACCTTGAGAGATCTTGAGAAAATGCCAATCATCCAGAACCTATCGTTGTTTCTTTAGCTTCTGCATCTCTAGAGACATAGAAACTTTGATATGATTGATGTTCTTAGCTACCAATATGACTATCAAATTTCTCTATTCTGGAGTCTCATTGTCATTTATTTTACATTTGCAAATTAAAATTGTCATACTGATTGATCAAAACCTTACTAATTTCTCTGAACACATATTTCTTAATTGTCTTTCTCACAATTGGATTATATTTTTTGTATCCAAATTCAGAATGTTCACCTTTTCGTACACACATGCACAGACAGAGAGACAGACAAGACAGACAGAGAGACACACATACACACACAAAGAATTGTTTCTTGCAGCTTAAATCTCAGAAACTTTGCTCTTATTTTTCCAGGTTGCTTGAGCCAGTTTTCCTATTTACTGGCAGAAAAGCCTCTCTAACAAATTTACAAAATTTGTCCAGCAGTATGTAATATTTCCAGGAAACTGATAATCTCCTTGTTCATATGTGGATACAAAACTTGATTATATGTATACTGCTGCTGTTAAACATTCTTCTTTGTCGAACAATAATGACTTTTATCTGAAATATTTAATATAATTTGAAGTCTTTCTTTTGGCCTAATACTCTTCTACTTTAATTTGTATTATTTTCCATCCTTCTGCTGGTATTTCTGTGTTATACTAGTCAATAATTTCATGCTGATTTAATTGGAACGGATATCAATTTTCAAAAGTTACTGATTCAGCTATCTCTTCTGTGACGGTATGTACAGCTGGAGAAGAAGTGAGGAGGCATCTGTAGAAGAAGAACAGGCAGAACTGGGGGAGTGGAGTTAAGCATGTCATCAGCTTAGAATTGTCAGGTTACCCCAAACAATCTAAATCCAGCCCCCCTGTTCCATTGACCCTTATTTAGCCCCAATTTAGTGCTAACTGTTAATTGACTCGATTCTTGCATATAGACTTGAGCAATACATCCTCTGAACTTCAACTTAATGTTTGGTCCTGATCCTTTGCACCTGGCAGAATCTCAGCAGCTGCACCACGGTTTTCCAAGGAGGAGGCAGCACAGGCCCCCAAATAAGAGATTGCACAGTCCTGAACTGGATGGGGGAGAGAGGAAAAGATCATGGGGTATGGCTACCCAAAACCTCCATCCAATTCAAGACTGTGCAATTTCTTTTGGGGGCCTCTCTCTGAACTGTGCTGCCTACTCCCTGAGATTACTGAGATTTCCCCCACCTTCTTTTCCAAGTGCATCTTCCATCACATCTTCTTCTTAAAATAACAATGAACGCATCTCAGAAATTACACAAAATTGTTTTTTTTTAAATTCTTAACGTTTTTATTTAATCATTTTAAAATAGGTTCTATATTTGTCCATCGTCTGATGGGGGAGCTGTAAACAAAGGGAAGTTTCCTGGTTTTAATTGGAGAATTTGCAGGTATAAAATGAAAGTTTTTCACTTCTTAATTCTCATGTAGGTCAGCACTATTTTTACTGTGAAGCTGTAGTAACAGAATTTACTTCTCCCTTCTTCCCTGGATCTTCATGTAAACTGAGGAGGAACTTATCCGAGATGTTTACTCACATTACAGTCTTGGCCTGGACTCAGGCCCCTTTTATCTGACTATTGCCTCGGTAATGGTTCTTCCTCCTGTCTGTCAAGGCCTTTTCCTCTTCCCTCTACATCTGGTCTCTACCATTCCTCCCCCCTTTTTTAAAAATGCCACGCAAAATACTTGATATCTTCTGCATGTCAAAGATATGTTCTACTGTATCGCCCATTTATATTCAGTAGGGCATTCTGCTTCAAAAAACTAAAAGGGCTCACTTTAGAAAATGGTGCTAAACATGGATGATAATAGTGGAAAGAGTGCTGTAGGAGGAGTGGCAGAGTCTGGGGGGGGGGTGGAGTCAAAAGAGGAATCAGCCTAGAATCACTACATTCTCACAAGTGGTCTAAGTCCAACCTGCTCTTGATTTCTGTTAACCCTTATCGAGCACCAAAATGGTAGTTAGTTGATTAGATTTTTGTGCATAGGCATGAGCAATAAATCAGTTTAATTGGAACTTAAGGTGTGGCCCTGATAAGGTACTTGCCTAACAAGTACCTTAGGAAAATATGCTTATTTATATATTTTATTTATTGATATTTTTGCCACCCATCTCATTTTGAAATGACTTTGAATGGTTGTTCATCTTTGCACACTTGGAGATACTGCTAGTATAAAGCTGTACACTCTGAGATCTCTGCCCCCCCTTTTTTTTCTCCATTTAATTCTCCAAAATCAAAAACAGAAAGAGGAAGTTAAAAACAGTAGTCTTGCTTATAATTAACAGTGAGACTTTTCTTTCTGGCTGGATGAAAAGATTTAGCCTGTACTTCCCAGTGTGAATGGATACCCCCTGAAAATCGGTTGCACTAATTAGCAATATCCTGTTTTCCAATGAAACAGAGGGATTTAGGTCAGCTTTTAATGACCTTGTGCACCATACTAAAGTGTAGAGGAGATTCTATGTAATTATCTTTGTAATTAGGGGAAAAAAAATAAAATCCATGCAGTGATTTTGGCCACGTAACCTTCTTTGATGTAGCTCACCACTGATCAACCACCTATTTCTCAAAACATGGACATCCTGTAGCATTCAGAACTAAAAGGCTCTCAGCTACGATCACCTTTTTTTGATACTGTAGTCCAGAAGCTTCATTTAAATTCAGCGGGTTTTCACTCTCATCAGTAGTGCTGTGCACATAAAGGGCCTGCACTACAGAAATCCGCAAATGATTGCATGAAAGTGGATAAACAAAAAGGTAAAAAAAAACCAATGCAAAAAAGTGTTGAAATTTATATTGGCATGGACTGTAGAATCCTAAGCCAACAAATTGAGATGTATAGATAAGTGTGGTTCTCCTCACATTTTTGCCTTAGTGTCACTGAATAGATCTGGTTGTGGTTTTTTTCCCTGTTTGATTTTCTTGCTGTTCCTCTTAATCGTTACTTGAAAGCAGAAAACAAATCTTCACAAGTTATCCAAGAGTCTTTTCTTTCCAACATCCTTCTTAAGACACCGTTCACCATCATCCCACTATTCTCAAACTTTCCTCCTTTTATTTTTCCACAACCTTTTAAAGGAACCCCTGCTTCTCTTTTTTCGTGGTCCCCAAGAGAATGACAAAATCGAAAGTTGGAGACAAAAAGTCTGTATTTGCATTTTACTCTTTATTTTATATTTTGAATTGAAATACTAAGTTCCCCCAGCTAAAAGTCATTATAATTCATGGTGGTTTTTGCTATTCCCCAAGGAAATTATTTAAACGCTTTGATCCTGTGTGCTTTATCTGTATCAATAGAGACTCTTTAAATTGGAAGAGATTGTTAGTCTGGCAACTGTGTTTAATTTATCAAAACACACTTTGGGCCATTGTTTAAAGTTCCCCTTAATGAATATGTATTAGGAAATAACCCATGCGCCTCAGCATACCTATTAACCATACATGTCTATCCGGTAGTAAACCCAACTGCATTTAATGGGATTTTTACAGTTTCCATATCCTTGAAATTGCCAGGAACTTGATTCAGAGGAAATTTCAACTTTTTAATCTGGGGCATGAAGTCCAAAACCACCTTTTTAAAAATCAGTATTCAGTGGTTTCCTTTTTATTCTCCTTTACACATTGCTATCTTACTGCCACAGCTATTTCTTTGACTGGATTATGTGGTTGGGTGGATTTCAGTTTGGTTTTATTTGGGTTGCATTTTGAATGGTTTTAATTTAGGTTTGTAAGCTGTCTTGAAGCTCCATAGTGAAGATAAGAAATAAGGGATGGGAGAAACTTATTCATTGTCAGACATGCTTCCTCACATTCATTCTGGATCACTTCCATATCCATCTGCTACTTTTTTTTTNGCGCAAAGCGTCCCGGTCCAGAAAGGGGCGCAACTGGTAAATCAGGCGCACCTGATAAAACGCCCCCCTGGTCACGGCCGACAAATGATCTTCCAGTGTCAGCCGTGGATCCAGGAGGACTCCCAGATTGCGCGCCCTCTCTGAGGGGGCCAAGGATTCGCCCCCTATAGACAGTGATGGAACCAACTGACTATGCCGGTTATTAAGTGAATCTGGTTTTGCTTGTCAGAAAAGTTGCAAAAGGTGGTCACGTGACGCAGGGACACTGCAACCGTCATAAATATGAATCAGTTGCTAAGCTTCTGAATTTTGATCACATGACCATGACGATGCTGCAACGGTTATAAGTGTGTGAAAAACGGTCGTAAGTCACTTTTTTCAGTCTCATTGTAACTTTGAATGGTCACCAAATGAACTGTTGTAAACCGAGGACTACCTGTATATAATTATGGCTGTATGTTAACAAAAGGCAAAGTTTTGGCTGTGTGAAAACAAGATGGCAAATTGAGCAAACAGAGAAGAGAAATAAGAAAATTAGAATTATATTCTGTTGATTTACCTTCCCAGCTTCCTGCTGTGTTTAAGAATCTCCAAGAGATGTTTAAATAGTTTAACACAGAGGACTGTGGGTGACATGATAGCAGTCTTCCAATATTTGAGGGGCTATCACAGAGAAGAGGGGGGTCAACTTATTCTGGGGGCAGGACAAGAAACAACCAATGGGAAGCTTATCAAAGAGAGATTCAACCTAGAATTAAAGAGAAATTTTCTGTCAATGAGAACAATCAGTGGAACATCAGAATTTGTGGGTGCTCCATCATGGAGGTTTTTAAGAAGATATTGGAAAGCCATTTGCCGTGAATAGTATAGGGTCTCCTGTTTGAGCAGGGGTTTGGACTAGAAGACCTCCAAAGTCCCTTCCAATTCTATTATTTTGTATTCTGTAATTTTTAATCTGCTAGGAGTTGTAACATTTGGATGGTGCAAATATGAGATTGGTTGCCCTGAAATGTTTTAAGCCTAAATATTATAAATCATAAGAACTATTTGCTTGTTAATAAGCCCACGTCTGACTGCATTTATGTTATACTAAGTTCTAGACTTAAAGACACAGTGGGATAAACCAAATAGACCACATCATACTTTATTGCAGTGGTTCTCAACCTTTTTAATGCTGTGACCCCAACCGGTCTTAATTCGAGGACTAAACCGGTCGTAAGTCGAGGACTAAACCAGTCGTAAGTCGAGGACTAAACCGGTCGTAAGTCGAGGACTTTCCCTGCCCGGAAGTGCCGCGCATGCGTGGTTCCGCCCCCTGCGCCGGCCGAGGCGTAGCTGGCAAGCGGCAGAGACGGAGCAGGCCGACCACCAGCTGGCCCAGCCCAAGGGAGGTAAGGCACCCACCGGAAAAGGGGGAAAAAATGGTGGACAAAAAAAAATGGCGGACAAAAAAATGGCGGACAGCCTTGCTTGGCGACCCCCATGAAATGGTTGATCGACCCCAAATGGGGTCCCAACCCACAGGTTGAGAACCACTGCTTTATTGAACTAAATTATCCCAATCACTAATTTTATCCATCTCCACTTTCTTGAAACCCCTACAATTAATTCTCCTTTTCAAAATTTCCTGTCTGTACACGTATAGTAGTTCTTCTTAAAAAAACAAAACCACCACAAACCAAATAGCAACAAAGTGTTGGTGCTGCTGTCTGCAGAAATACTTTATTCAGTTAGAATAATTGCCCATTAAGATCAATCAATTGCTAAGGTTGCCCATCTGTGCAATGGAAAGACAAGCAGCTGGCTGCATGGTCTATATAGGATACATAAATGTTTGCAGAATGTTAAATACCTTCTCAAGACCTTAAAAACACAGCCCTTCCTAGGATCCTGTTTTATATAATTTCGTAATCACCAAGCAGATAGCATCAGGGCCAACTTGTCTTTGCATTGCTGGATTTTACTGAACCATTTAATACAGAACTATCCTAGGGTTAGGCCCATTTAATTATCACAGGGAAAATGTTAAATCTTTAATTTCCTTCATTTGCTTCTGCTGCTGAAAGGGGTAGCTTGTTCTGAGAGGCCAGTTGTGAAAGACTGCCAAGGCTGGTCTAAACAACTAAATTGTTGCTTCCTGATGAGAAGGTTAATGCAGGAACCCCAGCAAAGCCCTATTGAAGAGCCTGCCTCCTTGGCTCAGTAGTCAAAACAGCACAAAACTGTAATCTACTTCTATATCCCATTAAACAAGATGCTGGTGAGCACAGTGGAGTTAAGAACATGAGGTTTATGTCTCCATCTGTTAATGAGGCTGTTGCTTCTTCACTGAGATTCTGAACTCTTCTAGGAAGAAAAAGGAGTCAGAAATAACGGTAGAAAAATTGCTTTATGAACCTCAACAAGTGGCTTAAAGTGAGAATGATTTTTCCAAGTAGAACCAGATCTTCAGGCTGAATGGGCTGCTTCCTGAAATTGTGTCTAGTTCAGCAGCGCTAAAATTAGAACAATCGTGAAATCCACAGGAAACTATACATTGTGAGACAACTTTAAAAAAAAAAAAAAAAAAATTACAGTAGTGATGAACGCCCCCATTGGGAGACTTGAAAGAACAGGTTAGGGATATATCATCGTGGAGAAAATCTATGTATGTGGTTTTCTAGGAGCCAAAAACAATTTGATGGCACATAATCCATTTTTGTAAACTGCATGTTAATAGAATCAATCTAAATGTACATTTATGCAGATTAGTTCTAGACTGACTTGGCTATCTCTTTCCCCAGCCCTTAAGATGGGCAAAAATAGGAAACAATATAAAATAGAAAATAAAATAAATTAGAATGGAACCATTTATTTATATAAAGAACCATAAATCTGTAAGGAGAAATGTGTTTTTGTGCAAGTTTCTTTTTTTCTCCCCATAGCAGGACAAAGCGATGGAGAAGATTAACTACTTTTAGAAAGCTAGTAAGTAAACATGTCGAGAATAAGTAATTTTAGTTAGGTATTTTTTTATTCTTTTAAATTCCTTGTATCCTACCCTCCTTATACTAGTTTCTGACCATAATAAAGATTGATTTGATTCATGTTGAGAATTCAGGCCTACACCATAAAATAGCATTCCTATTGAGACTTCAGGGGTTTGATATAATGTTAAGTGAGGAAGGTTAGAACAGTGAGTGGGAGATTTCTTTCTAATGATGAACTTAAAAAAAAACATTCTGTTTTTGACAGGGACCTTTCTGCTAGCAAATGTTGGGGGCATTTTAAATTTTTTTTTTTTTAATAGTTGAGAAAAATCTGTATCTTTTTGAAAAAGGCAGAATTTTCCCCCCTGATCTTTGAAACGAAACTTTTCCCTCTCGTCCACACAGCCAATCTGATTAATGTTCAGAAAAGATCATTGGATAGAGAAATGGGAATCTAGCAAGGCACCTGACTGCAATTCTTATTACCGACTTTCCTTAAGCTTAAAAGGGGAAGTGTCAGTCATAGCCTAACCCAATGATGGCGAACCTTTTAGAGACCGAGTGCCCAAACTGCAACCCAAAACCCACTTATGTATCGTCAGGTGCCGAGTGGGTGTGGCCCATTGGGTGGGCATGTCCCATTGGGTGGGCATGGCTGCGGTGGTAACGGCAGACTGGATGGGACTAAAAAGTTCAATCAATCAATTCCAACTTTGCGAGATCTTTTTTTTCCCTGCTAGAAGTTGAAATTGATTGATTGATTGAACCTTTTTTTTTTTGCACACGGCAGCAGAGGCCTAAAGTGAAAAGATTTTATAAAACCCAGCTGAAGGCCTAGAAGTGGGGTGACGGCATGCATGCCCACAGAGAGGGCTCTGCGTGCCACATGTGGCACGTGTGCCACAGGTTTGCCATCACGGGCATAACCTGTTTAAGCCTCCCCTGAATGTTATTTTTTTATTACCCAACTCTCTCTTTTGCAAAAAAGAGACTTTTTAAAAATCTTCTACCACTTTTTGAATACATTCAAAAACTCAAAGGAAAATCTCTATCAAGCTCCAAAATGCAGCAGACTTGCCTGGAGACTTTCTTAAGCCACAAAAGCATTTCTGCAAACCATTGTATCCCTAGAGAGTGTTGCTGCTGTCTCATTCATACAACAATGCCCCATTGTCTCCTTGGTTTGCCACACATCATTTGGTATCAGAATTACAAAATAACAGGGTTGGGAGGGATCTTGGAGGTCTTCTAGTTCAACCCCCTGCTCAAGTAGGAGACCCTAGGTCTCCCCAGACAAATGGTGGTCCAATCTCTTCTTGAAAACCTCCAGTGATGGAGCATCCACACTTCTGGAGGAAAGCCATTCCACTGGTTAATTAATCTGGGATTAGCAAATAACAGAACAACAGAGTTGGAAAGAATCTTGGAAGTCTTCTAGTCCAGCCCTTGTTCAAACAGGAGACCCTACCATCCTGGACAAATAGCTATCCAGTTTCTTCTTGAAAACCTCCAGTGATGGAGCACCCACAACTTCTGGAGGCAAANAATTTCTCCTTAATGCTAGGTTGGATCTCTGTTTGATGGTCTTCCACCCATTGCTTCTTGTCCTGCCCTTTGGTGCTTTGGAGAATAAGATGACCCCCTGTTTCCTGTGACAACCCTTCGAGTACTGCTATTGTGTGTGGCTTCTTGCTGATGCTTTTTGGGTGCTTCTTCCTCACTGGGCTGAATTTGCACTTTGGGAAAACGGAATCTCCTCTCAGCGTGTGAGAGCAATTGCTGTATTTGAAAAGGAGGGCCTGCTTTCATGAACAGCAATTCAGTTCAGCAGGGAAGAAATGATTAGGGGGGAAAGGATGGAAGAAAGAGGAGAACATGAATGAGAATTGCACAGTAATGAAGAAGCATGAGGAGAAAGATAAACAATTGCTGCAGACGGGGTAACAGTTGGGGAAACAAGTTGCAAGACACCTCTGGTTAAAGATATGATCATATAGACACCCCAAATACATTCCCTGCAGGATCAAAACAAAATATTCAGAAAATAAACATGTTCCATAAAGCCAGAACCCGTTTCATTGATGCACTTTCAAAATTAGAGGTTGGATTCATACTTGCTTAGCTTAATCATGATTAACTACATGCTAAGATATGAACGCCTGTTTACAACCCATATTCTCTAGGTTCACAAAACACAAAACACTTTCAGCTAACACTAAAATAACAAGAATACAGATATAAATGTCCCTGCCCCTCTGTCTTCAGTTTTGCCCTCTTGGCCAGATGTTCTCGCCAAATAATATTTGCTTGTTGATAAACTTTATATACACTGGGAATACTGAATGGGTGGAAATCTGAATTGATTTGTGTACTTTAGTAGGAATTTTTGAACATGATCACATTTTCCTTAATCTTAATCCCAATAGAAAGGACTTAAAAATGAATGCTGGAGAAAATAAAATGAAAACATCTATTCATATCAGTCTGATTTACAGGGAGTTCCAACATTAAGATAGTGCCTGAAAGAAAAAGTATGTTCACAGCCCAACACATCAGGACATCCTCTGTATTGAAACAGAGGAAAAAATCTTCTTCCAAACCTGTCTTCCAGTTCCATCTTCTTGGGTTAGCCATTGACTACTCTTAGGCAAGAAGAAGATTAATGGACTTCCTTGTCAGTCTTGTTTGAACTATAGTGTATAGGGTTTTCGTATGTTTGTGTGTGCACATACAATTCAGAGGGAGAAAGAGTAATGATGTAACTTTATACACTGTATTTTAAATTATAATATAAAATATTAATGTAATCAACTTTATTTATCAACCAACCTTGAAATAAGGAGACATCTCCTGACTGTGAGAACAGTTAATCAATGGAATGGCTTGTCTTCAGAAGTTGTGGGTGCTCCATCACTGGAGGCTTTCAAGAAGCCATTTGTCCAGGATGGTATAGGGTCTCCTGCTTGAGCAGAGGGTTGGACTGGAACATATCCACGGTCTCTTCCAACCCTGTTATCTGTTATTCTAAGATGTCTCTCTTTGTGTCAGTATCTATGTAAATGTGTGCCTTCGAATCAGTTTTGATTCCTATCAAGTGCCTGGACATATGCGTGGAATTTTCTTGGCAAGGTTTCACAAATGATTTGTTCTTTCCTGCTTCTTCCTAGGATTGAGAGAGATGAAATTAGCCAAAGTCCTCATATTTGAACTGGGATTAGAATATATGTTCTTCTGATGCCTAGCCTGGTTCCTTAATCACTATACCAAACTAGCTCATCTTAAACCTGAGCTGTAAGGTGTCCTTAATTTTGGATTGCTCCTGATTCTCATTCCTAGTTTCTTCTCTAATCCTGGCCTTCTGACATGGCATCAGACCTTGCTTATGCTTCAATCATGGTCAACCATGATCCCAGAGTCCATGCCTTCCCAGCCCTCTGCCTCCAACTCAGCCATGTCAGCTATTATACCCAGCAAGAAATTACAGTGTTCAAGAGAGTTATTGAAGGTTGCTAGATTTTTTTCCACCGTGGCAGGACTTCATGTTACAGTAGCTTTTGTTTCAAATATCAGCGTGGATTACTTATAATATAGCTATGCCTTTTGTGCAGTTTGGTGAAGTGAGTAAATTCAGGCTGACAACCAAGAGTAAAATCTGTATGTTCTTTTCTTCGTGGTGTGGCCTCTTGTCGTGGAATCCAGGAAATAAGCATGCAGTTAAGTTAGAAATAGGAGTTAATTACCACTATCAAAGTAAGAAGCACTCATTGCAGTGAATATTGCTCAAAGTCTGCCAGGTGCAAAATCATAGTCTGTATACCTTAGTACTGATCATGATGCCTGAACCCTTTACCTTCTGGAATAAAGAGTCATTTCCATATATAATGTTGGGTCTGCTCTTGTCCTCTAGGTGTAGGGGGAATACATTTCCCCAAAATTGCAGACAATCTCGAGTCTGGGAAAGGCTGTGCTGGATTATTGCATAAGGTTTGTGATTTTATAATCCAAATGTTCTGCTTCTGTCCACCCTCATCAGCAGATATTTTGCTTGTAAAAGTTATACAGGTAATCCTTGACTAAAGTCCAAAATTACAGCAGCACTGAAAAAAGTGACTTGTGACCATTTTTCACAGTTACAACCTTTGTAGCATCCCCATGATCACGTGATCAAAATTCAGATGCTTGGCAACTGATTCATACTTATGACCATTTCTGTGTCCCGAGGTCATGTGATAGCCTTTTGCAGTTAATGGGGAAGCCAGATTCACTTGAAAACCAAATTACTAACTTATTAACTGTGATTCATTTAACTGTGGCAAAAAAGGTCACAAAACAGGACAAAACTCACTTAACAACTGTCTCGCTTAGCAATAGAAATTTTGGACACAGTTGTAGTCATAAGTTGAGGACTACTTGTAGTTTATTAATGACATTATTTTGCTATGAAAAAGTAACCTGTCTCCTCAATCCTCCAGAATGGTATTGAAACACAAATATCATAAGGCTAAACTAAGCAAGATGCAAATTTGCATGCTATCCTATACGGATTCCTGATACTTAATTGTAAATAGTGGACTAATTTTAATTGGGATCCACGTATGAAGAGGAAAAAAATCTAATAAATTCCTCTGTACATGTTTTAATTGTTGTCTTTAAGCAGAATTATTTTAAACAACCCACCCCATTGATGTTAATACAAGGGCTGACAATAGCTAGATAATTTGTGCCTTCTCTACGTTAGTCCAGAGTGTGTTAAACTAGTTAAATGTGAAACAAAATACTCATGTTTTCTTCAATTTGGAAAGCATATCTCACAGAGCAATAACAAAAATGACATGGTGGCATTCTGGTTTTTGTTCAGAGAGATTTGATGAGACTGTTAATAAAGGGACTATAGCAACAATCCGTGTAAGATCAAATAATTGTTCCTTATTAAACTCTCACTGCTTGATGATTCAGTATGAAAAACAATCCAAAAATGAAGAGCAAATAAATAACAAAACAGATCTTAGAAAGTGAGGGGGACTGTGTTCTTAATAATTTGGAATTCTTAAGAATTATCTTCTATATAATTTCTCAACACAATGAAAAGGATCATAAAGACTATCTGGAGTGTTTTATTCTATAAAAATTAATTCAGACTCAAATGTGTCATTACAGAATGGAAAATGACCTAAAATTTAGTAAATATTATTATTCAAGTATAAAACACAGTGAGTTCTTAAATTGTAAGATTTCATGATCTATCTATTATTTACTAATGTATTTTCTATTAGGCAGAATGATAATAAATACATAATTTACAGAGTTCTAAGACCTTGGAGGATATTTCAATTTGTAAATTGGCTTTGGTTATCTGTGATTAAATTATCACTTTTCCCATATTGTCAGCCAATTTATAAAAGAGATTGAATATTATTGAGGATTATAAAAACATTGTGCTCCACAAATTCAGATTACTTGGTTTATATCTAGTTCTGTCTATTCTCTTGGGGATATTTCAAGCATTCTTCTCATCTTAGTTCTGAATTTTGAGGAAGAATGCATTTGATGTCTTCCAATGTCCAGTTTTTTTAAAATGCTTTATTTTACAGGTAATGTGTTTTATATTCTGTCTTTAAGCTAATTTCTTTCTTTTCTCCCAGTTTTATATTACTGTTGTCATGAACAAAGCACCTATTTTATCAAGATAGATTTCAGCACAGGAGAATAAATATTTTTATCCAAATAAAACTGATCATTCAGATTAGATCTGTCCTTGACTACATACATGTTCTGGTCACCATAACTTTTATCTTGATACTAGTGTGCCAAAGTGATGCCCCAAAATACAGTAATTTGCAGAAGGAAAAACCATGGGAAATATGGATGGGAGGAAAATAAGTATGAAAGTTGAATTTGAGTGCATATTCCAATTTTAAAACACTATTAGAAATCCTCTAAATTAAATGAAAATTTAGAAGAATAGAATATAGGAAAGTGTATAGTGAAAAGTAAGAATGTATGATGCATGGGACAGAAGTAGTCAGAGCTGATCAAAATATTTGCTATATACAGGAAGTTGGAACAAATTTATTTAGCAAATTTGGAGGTATTGCAATTTTTTCTCTCCTGGTTTTTGGCAAGTGTATGATTATAATTTGCTACCATGCAAAATGCTTTATGTATTTTTTGACTTTAAGATGCCACACTGATGTATTTTTGCAGTGGGCTTGACTAGCAATAATCAATAAACCAATTTTTAATGCCTAAATTTTTAAAAAAATTCTTTTTATAGCGCAGCATGTATTTGCTTCCAGTTAATTTAAAAACATTTAAAATCCCCAGCAAAAGTGGTCTGATGCTCCATCAAGCAGCATTTTGATAACCGATTTCATCTCCAGATTAACCCATAATATGGTTTGCTAGTTTAAGACTTAGAGCTTTCTGTGAATTCATCCGAGTTAGTTTATAATTAAACCCTGTCTTAACAGTTTATCATGTTGTATGAAATCTGCCAATTTTGGTTTATGCAACAGACCATGGTTTTAAAAAAAATCCACACAGTACAATATTACTATTAGTTAATTTATCTTAATTGTTTGTGATACCAAGTTGTAAGGTTTCCAGATAGAAGTTTTTTTCCACTATTTGCTTCTTGGTCCCTCTTCTTCAGAGGTACTTAGTCTTCTATTTTGCTAAAGGCTAGAGTTGAACATTAAGTGACATATCTTAAGATGATTTTCTCCAGAATGTGGCAACACTCAAAATAAAGAAATAGGCGTCAATGCAGCTAAATTTAACTTCCTTTAAAATTAATTAAAATAAGCCAATTAAATGTGTTTATGATTACTTTGATCTGTTTAACTTTCTTCTTCTGTTAAATTAAACATTATAATTTGTAGCTACTGCACCCTAAGATTGGGGGAGCAGTGGGTTTTATGCGCTTACTTTCAGGGCTTAAATTTTGCAACTTCTGCATGCAGATAAGTGTTCTACTACTTATTGCTGTGGAAAGAAATGAAAACCATCCTTTTTCTGTCCTTCTCTCTTGCTAAAGACATTAACAGGTTTGCCGCCGATAGGTGGTCTATCTGCCTTGTTGGACAGCCGTATGTAATTGGTCTGAAGTTCACAGATTTGAAGTCTGCCATTCCTTGAAAATGCCTTTCTGTCTTGCATTTTTGTGACAAGGTATATTCAGCCCAGTCAGTTGTGCAAAATGTCTCAACATCTGACAGGGATGCTGTTTTTGCTCCATTGAAATCAGCTTGGCCATCTACAATTTGATTCCCAGAAGTCAATGTCAAATAGCAGGTCTGCTTGACACTGTCAATCAGATGGGACATACAGTAGCTTTGAGAAGCTGCCTTCGGGAGGGATGGAAGTAGCACTGGTGATTTTAGACAGCTCTACAAGTTCATGAAGAATAATTTGGTTTCTCCCCACTATCATATCATTTTCCTGATTTCCTTTTATCCCCATCTTTTTTTCTTTTCTTTTTTTTTCCTTCTGAATTCACAAGACAATTCTTCTCTAACTGTTCTTTATTTCATGGATTTCCAGTTTATTCTTTGCCTTTTTAAATGTCCTCTGCTTTTGGATATATGCATAGACACACACACACACACAAACGTAAACATAAACATACATACACACACATATATGCATACATACACATATGCATCAGGTAAAATATCCCTTTATTGTATTTCTGTGTAGTTATGCCTAATAGGAAGAGTTCAGGTTTTAGCTTTATCTCTATCATTAGTATTTCTTCCAGCCATTTTTTTATCTTATTCCAAAAATCACAAGCTTTTGAGCACTCCCACCACATATGGTAATAGGTCCCTATTGCCAATTTACATTGAGTGAAATTTCTTGTTTGGTTTTAAAGTGGCCAATTGCCACTGTACTGAAATTTTCCTCAAGTTTTAACAAAATTGCGCTTAAAGCATGCCTATCTTTTTGGACAGGTAATCTATAAAAAATTCTCAATGTGTCATTGTGGATCTACATCTCAAATCCCAGGAATTCAGTTTTACCACTTGATAATATCTTCCAGTTGCCAGAAGTTCGTTCAAGATCTGAAATATTCATAAAGAGAAAGGCATGCATGAGAACTGAAATATGCTGAGAAACACTCTAGAAATATTCTCCTGAGAAGGAATGTTTCCCTGTTGCAATTATAGGAAGTTAGAATTAAAACACATTGATGTACATCAAAGCATGGAGGCCTGCTTGATTATAAGGGACATTTCCAATTTTAATCTTTCATCATCTACCTTTGAAACAGAATTATTTTGAAGTATAAAGCAGGTGCGCCATCTTTGTAACACATCCATTAAAAAGAAACATTCATTAAAAGAGAGCTGAAGCTAAAACAGAGCCAAGTGAAACATCATTTGTTTAAAAAATTGCAATTACAAAAAGAAAATAGAACCCAAAGATGACAATATAATTGATCTTCAGGATAGATGCAAATCTCTATCTCTATTTCTATCTCTATCATCTCTATCTCTATCTCTATCTCTATCTCTATCTCTATCTCTATCTCTATCTCTATCTCTCTATCTATCCATCCATCCATCCATCCATCCATCCATCCATCCATCCATCCATCCATCCATCCATCCATCTATCTATCTATCTATCTATCTATCTATCTATCTATCTATCTATCTATCTATCTATCTATCTATCTATCTATCTATCTATCTATCTCTATCTCTATCTCTATCATCTCTATCTCTATCTATCTATCTATCTATCTATCTATCTATCTATCTATCTATCTATCTATCTATCTATCTATCTATCTATCTATCTCTAGCTCTAGCTCTAACTCTATCTATCTATCTATCTATCTATCTATCTATCTATCTATCTATCTATCTATCTATCTATCTCTACCTACCTACCTACCTACCTACCTACACATATATACATCAGTTGAGTTACTAGACAACATTCTTTTGCTAAAAACAGGTTCTGCTCACAGACATTTGGGTGTAATTACCATTTTTCTGGCTTTACATTGGTTGGTGATTTTGGCAAAAGAAAAGAAAAGAAGAGAATGCATGCCTAACATAATGAGATGTTGTGCATACATTACTGAATAAAATCCATTTTGGGTAGGTTTCAATACACATTGCATTTTTTTTTTTAAAAAATTGAGATATAAAAGAGGTAATCTTCTTTGTTTACACCATACATTACTCTACAACTGCTCACGTATGTTTGTACCATAAAGAAGAGAGTTAAGTGATGGGATCAAGAATAACAATTTTTTTTTTCCTGATACAGTTGCTGGGAATAGGAAGAAGGGAAATTATGAATTCTTTTCTGCCTTTAATTTTTACCTGGGCTTACCAAAGAAGGGGCCTTAGAAGCTCAGTTTTCATATGAATGGGAATTTTAAATGCTTCTGAGGTTGATTTCTGAGCTGTTTTGGAAGATCTCTAACAAGATAAACACATCCATGCATTAAATTTATGGCCTAAATTTTCACTATTTTGATCTTTGTAATAAGCACTTGAAAAATCTCTCTCTCTATATATATATATATTAAAGCCAGGAATGAGAGAACTCTACAATTTACACCGATGGGAAATTCCATTGACAAATATCTCCAAATAACCAAAAGGAAAATGTTAACATATAGCTACATCTCCCAAAGCAGCTGGACACCATTAAAAAAAAAAAAATCTACGCATTTGCCTTTAACCATCAGTATCAATCATTAATTCCTGCATATTTTATAGTGCTTTAATCCACAGGGTGTTTAATTCTCAATAATGAACCATCTTAAGAAGAACTAAATATACTGCATAATAGCTAGTTTTTCTCACAGTTTCATTTGCATTGTCTGTGTTGTCTTTGCACCCGTATGATGTTGGGTTAAATTAGAGCCAAATATTAATTAATTTTTAATAAGAGATTCACAGGGAGTGAATTATAGTGTGTAATACTGCTAAAATAAGGGCTGTTTAGCATCCACCTGTCTCTTTATGTTTGAGGTAAGTATAATCCAGTTCACAATCTAATTATTCAAATATGGCTTTTCTCCTCTTTCTAACCACATAGAGTGCTTCCTTCCTCAATCCCACACATGGTAAAAATATCAAAGCATCAAGGTATAATTTTATATCCTTGCAGAACATTTGTATTGAGCTTCTGGAGCATCAGTGAGAAAGATTCAGGCTCCAAAAAAACAGTATGATATTTTATTTAAGGTCTGCACTAAAATTGAACAGAGTCAAGTTCATGTCCATTTCATCTAATACGTTTAGGTAAAGTTTGCTGTTGTAGTGGAGAAAAATTGGAAAGAATGATAAAAGTTCTGTCAAGAAAAAAAGAAAAAGAAAAAGAAAGAAAGAAGAGAGAGAAAGAAAGAAGAGAAAGAAGAAAGAGAAAGAAAGAAAGAAAGAAAAGAAAGAAGAGAGAGAAAGAGAGAGAGAAAGAAAGACAGAAAGACAGACAGAAAGAAAGAATATAGCAATATCTCAAGACACTTATACATGGCAGAGCTAGGGATATATAAAAGGAAGAGATATTTACCGCACAGGTTAAAAATATATCAATCTTGAAGAGGTCAAGATATATTGGAAAGCTCAGTTGTATATTAATTAATCAGATTAAATACTTTCACATCCCATCCATAACAGATCCCCCTCAGAGGTCTGAGGTTTTCTCCCACTTGGAATGGAAGCCCAATCAAGCCCATCTCTGGAGGGCAATCAGTGTGGTCCCCCCTAATATAAACTTCAAAACCTGTCACTTCTAGAGACAAAGTGATTATCAGTCAATTGCTAGACAGAAGATGAAGTGAAGGAGATATGACAGCAACTGTTTTGTTCAAGATTTAACTTGGCTAGGAGACGCAATGTTTTTGCTTCGTGTATTCTTTTATATATACTTAGAATAGTCATCAGTAGCAACTATTACAGGGTGAAGTCCTTTGTCAAAGAAAATTACATTCATCATAGGATCCATACCGAGGCAGAGCCATTTAAAGACAGAAATTGCTACAGATCACAGGTTGCATTAATTAATTTAATTCCTTTTTTATTATGCCATAACATTCCAATGTCAAAGTGCCTAAAAGCATTTTTTTCATGCTCCTGCCCTTAGATACTCAGCATCTCCATATCTCCAAAAAGCTGTGACTGAAAAGACCACTTGTAAAATTGAAATGAGTCTCTACTCGTTACTTAAGATGAAATTGACCTTGAGGTAGTTAATGACACTTTGACCATACAGTCTCCTTTTTACTTACGGGTTTTAAAGCCAATAAAATGTCTGCATTCTTTTTCCTCAGTGTCTGAAAAAATGTGAATTTGATTTGTGTTAAGGATCTTTTATAACAGCTGGTTATCCAGTACTCGGCTACAATCCAGCAAATGTAAAGCAATTGGATTTCTTATTTGTTTTTTCTTTCAAAAATAAGAAATGGGAGGTAGATATTCTCAGGAAATATGCTTAGGGTTGTATTTAATTAAAAAGATGCTCTGCTTACAAGAATAGTAGTTTTTTTATTTTTTGTGTGGAGTAAATTATTATTTTTAAAAATCTAAATGGCAACTGTCTTAAAAATATTTTTTTTCCTTTCTCATACACAGAATGATAGGTCTGAGAGAATGCCCAGTAAAATATTAATATATCATCTAAAATACAGCAACATCCCAGCTGGATTTACCTGTTGTTCTAACCTGTAATTTGTTGTAGTTATAGTTTCTTGTCAAATCTATAGTGGCAGATGTCTGTAACATGAAAACATAAACAGCGGTTCAAAAAAATGCAGTGAATTTTATGCTACATCCAGACAAAACAAATGACAGAATAGCTTTCTGTAATGGGTAAATATAAGAATTTGATCTGGGGCAGAATTTTCAGAAGATTCAAGAAAATAATCTAGTTTCTGAAGCCTGATTTGTCTTAATCCAAACAAACAACAAATACTTTCTTCAAGATGACCTAAGTCAGTGATGGCGAACCTTTTAGAGACCGAGTGCCCAAACTGCAACCCAAAACCCACTTATGTGTCGTCGGGTGCCGGGTGGGCGTGACCCATTGCGTGGGCATGGTCCATTGGGTGGGCATGGCTGTGGTGGTAACGGCAGACTGGGTGGGACTAAAAAGTTCAATCAATCAATTCTAACTTTGCGAGATCTTTTTTTCCCCACGAGAAGTTGAAATTGATTGATTGATTGAACCTTTTTTTTTTTGCACATGGCGGCGGAAGCCTAAAGCGAAAAGGTTTTATAAAACCCAGCTGAAGGCCTAGGACTGGGGCGACGGCACACGTGCCCACAGAGAGGGCTCTGCATGCCACCTGTGGCACACGTGCCATAGGTTCGTCACCACGGACCTAAGTATTCCTTGCTGAAAAAAAAAAATCTGTTGTGCTTTACAAAGAAGAGCAATTACTTTTATTGTTGCTTACTTATGGGATGAGGGTTCCTTGATGCACTCTGATGCACTTGTTTCCTTGCAGATGTTTCATTACCTGAATTAGGTAACATCATCAGTGTTACCTAGTTTGGATAATGAAACATCTGCAAGACCGCCTTCTGCCTCAGATTACCTCCCATCGGCCGGTACGCTCCCACAGAGTGGGTCTCCTCAGGGTGCCGTCAGCCAGACAGTGCCGGCTGGCGACCCCCAGGGGGAGGGCCTTCTCGGTGGGAGCTCCCACCCTCTGGAACGAACTACCCCCAGAGATCTGGGTGATCCCGGATCTCCCTTCCTTCCGCCGCGNTGTTTGACATACTATAAAAACAATCATGAAATACAATAATTAAAATAATTAAATGCATAAGAACCCAGGGAAAGAGCTGGGTTTTGAACAGGGTAGGGTGAGAACCAGAAATATCTTGGGAAAGAGGTTCTGGGGGATGCTGATATACAGAAGGTCTGCTTCCTAGCTTCCATCAGGTGACAATACTTGATGGATAGGAGTCTGTCATCTCTTCCCAATTATATAGGCCTGGGAGAACCATGGAACACAGCTAGCTCTTTAGATAAACAGCCCTATCCATGTAGATTGCAGGTCAACTCTGCAGCTCAAGCAAGCCTGTTGATATTGTTCATTTCATTTCATGTCTCAGTCCTCAGGAAGGAGTTGAGCAGTCTTTGGTAAAATATCACTGGGACCTCTATTTTAACTAATTCACTGTACGGCCTTGAATGAATGAGAAATGTCAACACATCTGATCATTTAGAAAATTTTAGATGGGGTTTCCTCTACGACTCTGCAATTGTCTGCACTGACTATTTCTTAGGAAAAAAAGATCCCTATGAGGGAATCCCTTTGAAATTCAACGGGACTTCTCTGAAGTAATTCTAGCAGTTGTAGCAGTTATCAAGATCACAGGGGAGGTTCCATTTCTTCTTCCTGTGCATTATGCTCAAAAGGCCCTCTCAGCTTCCCTACATTGATTTGGATGAAAACATTTCAAATGGATCCAACTAATGGGAAGTGTAGCTAGACTCTCCATGACTGTGTTTCAGTAAAACAGTAAGACATTTCAGTGTATTTATATTCAGGTACTCCTCAACTTACAACTATTTGTTTAGTGACTTTTGGAGTTACAACAGCACTGAAAAAAAAATGACTTATGACTGTTTTTCACACTTACGATGGTTGCAGTTTTCCATGGTCCCATGTTCAAAAGGCTTGGTAACTGGCTCATATTTATGACGGTTGCAGTGTCCTGGGTCATGTGATCCCCTTTTGCAAACTTCTGACAAGAAAAATCACAACAACCGGGTTACTAACGTAACAACTGTTGCAAGAAAAATCATAAAATGGGACAAAACTCACTTAACAACTGTCTCATTTAGCAACAGAAATTTCGGGTACAATTGTGGTTGTAAGTTAAGGACTACCTGTATGTATATATGTATATATGTATCTAAAAAGTGTTGCCATGCAAAATGGAAAACTACATTTAAATGAAATATTATCTTGGTCCCCAGATGGGGCATGAAGCATCTTCTTTTATATCAGTTCTTTGTTGAGGCATCACAAATGCTGCACACCCATTAGCCATGGTTTCCCTAGCCTTTGTCCAGGTTCTGTTCCTGTCTGATACAAAAATAAGAAAAAAAATAACTAAGACAGAAGCCGTTGAAGCAATTGATCATAGGCAACGGAGTGAGGGCCCCAGAAAATTGTGCCTTAAAATTTCAGTGTAATTACTCACAGAGGATGTCTGGCTCCATCATATCAAACTGCTCAGCTGGATCTTACGACAGAGAATACACACACATTTCATAAAAAACATTCTGATGATAGGCTTGGGTTCTAGAAGAACAGGCAGCTTCATTTGCTAATAGTGCTAAATCAACAAAAATCAGTTACAGATTTCATTAGAAGTGAAATGATGTGATTGGCTTGCAAATGGAGCGTGCTTACCACGAACATCTGCTTAAAACATTTTCACAAGGAAACACACAAGCAGAGTATGTGTTTGGGGATGTTGCAATTAAAACACAGAATGTTTTAAAAAGAATATGAATGTTAAAGCTACCATATATGCAAAGCTAGGTATTAGGATGGCTTATTAGGGAAGATGGTAAATAACAACAAATTTGAGTCCTCCCATCAATCTTAATGTTTGTAGAGTTGAACGCTTTGACAACAACCAGTTATTTTGGAAAGCTTATACAGTATATAAAACGAAACTGAAATTCATTATAATGAAAGTATCTGTGAAAGATAAAAGAGGAGAAGATAACAGGTTTGGACCCAATGGCTGGAATATCCCCTGTGCGGTTCAAGAGAAATTGAGCTACACCCCACCATCATGCCAGGAGCAGAGGATCTGGGTTTGATTGATAGCTGAGAAAAATTCTCCAGCACTGGAGATGGAGGATCCACCCGTGGGTTGAGACTGTATTCCTGCCCAATCAGATCAAGTCAGCCAAAGTTGTCACGCCCTGTCCCTGGACCTGTCCCCGTCTTGACTTGATCTGCCCATGGACAGGACGTACAACTCTGGCTCTTAGGTACAGTCTAGACTTGGGTGAATTCTCCATTTCCTTCCTCTTACGTTTTAACAATTGGATCCCCTTGTCTAAATTTAATTAACCAAATTTAACCTCAAATCCCAGCTACCTTAGTGTCAGCTCTGTAGTGGGGGGAGCAAGGAAGAACAG
>NW_015390245.1:46271-57421 GCF_001527695.2 Protobothrops mucrosquamatus | reverse complement strand
GGCTTTGGAGAATAGCTTGACTGCCTCTTCTTTGGGGCAGCCCCTGAGATACTGGAACGCTGCTATCATGTCCCCCCTGGTCCTTCTCTTCATTAAACTAGACATACCCAATTCCAGCAACTGTTCCTTATATGCTTTAGCCTCCAGTCCCCTGATCATCCTTGTTGCTCTTCTCTGCACTCTTTCTAGAATCTCAACACCTTTTTTACATCGTGGTGACCAAAACTGGATGCCGTATTCCAAGTGTGGCCTTACCAAGGCATTGTAAAGTGGTATTAACCCTTCACCTGATCCTGATTCCACCCCTCTGTCAATGCAGCCCAGCACTGTGTTGGCCTTTTTGGCAGCTGCAGCACACGGCTGGCTCCTATTTAAGGGACGGTCCAATGGGTTCTGCAGAGGGAGATGGAGATTCTGGAAGCCTTAGAGGGACTTATGTTTGGGATGCCTCACCTGTCTGGGACCTCTTTCACGGGCCGCTGTGTGTGTGTGGGGGGGTGGCTAAGCAGGTTGACCACCGGTGGGGTCTGATTTAGGAGCTGCTCAGAGACCCCAGGACGAAGAGCATCCTTTGGAGATAACTTGTGAGGCAGTTCGTCTGTTTGCTGTTTTCGTTTGGTTGTTTAAATTGGAATTACTGCTGCGGTGGCGTCTGGGCGGTTTGGTTCTTTATTGATGCCGGCCATTTAGGTGTCTGATGTGGGCATAAATCAACATTTTTTTCTTTCTGTTTGTCTCAACACTTCCCACCCATCTCGGCAACCCCGGGCGAAACGGGAGATGACGGAGTAACCCTTCACACCTGGTTAAAGACACCTGGTTGAGATGGTCAGAAGCAAAGACCTGTTTGGGGTGGGGGGACAGAGGAGCGGCCAGGACTGGATCCAGCCGGTGCCCACAGGGCAGGGGTCAGGGTCGGGGGGGTCACTAAGCAGTGCCAGGGAATAAAAAACAGAGGCACACAGACGGTTTGGGTAATGTTTCGCCTTGACATCTTGACCGGGCGGTGCTGCCTTTCGCCTGCCCACCCTTGAGATTGTGATGGACAGCAGTGTCCACTAAACAAGACCCCACCCCCTGTTTCTTTGCAGCTTGACCTTTGTCTTCTAGGTGGACGTTTGCCCAATGCCAGGACTGGTGACCAATTGATGGAGAGCAATTCAGTGATATAAAGCCTCTAATTCAGTGGGTTTCAACCTTGGTAACTTTAAGCTGGGTGGACTTCAACTCCCAGAATTCCCCAGCCAGCAAAGCTGGCTGGGGAATTCTGGGAATTGAAGTCCACATGTCTTAAAAGTTGCCAGGTTTGAAGCCCCCCCTCCCAAATCCTGCCCTGCCTATCAAACTTTATCAGTTTACAACTTATAATAATAATAATGATGATGATGAAGAAGAAGAAGAAGAAGAAGAAGAAGCAGAAGAAGAAGAAGAAGAAGAAGAAGAAGAAGAAGAAGAAGAAGAAGAAGAAGAAGAAGAAGAAGAAGAAGAAGAAGAAGAAGAAGAAGAAGAAGAAGAAGAAGAAGAAGAAGAAGAAGAAGATGATGATGGAAGGGACCTTGGAGGTCATCTAGTCCAACCCCCTGCTCAGGCAGGAAACCCTATACCATTTCGGACANCCAGTTTCTTCTTAAAAACTTCCAGTGTTGGCGCATTCACCGCTTCTGGAGGCAGGTGGTTCCACTGGTTAATATTACTGTCCTTGCTGGAAACTAAAATTCCATTTAAAGAAAAAAATACAAGCAAAGCTGGCTGGGGAATTCTGGGAATTGAAGTCCACGTGTCTTAAAGTTGCCAGGTTTGAAGCCCCCCCCCCCCCAAATCCTGTCCTGCCTATCAAACTTTACCAGTTTACAACTTTTAAAATATTACTGTCCTTGCTGGAAACTAAAATTCCATTGAAAGAAAAAAAATACAAGCAAAGCTGACTGGGGAATTCTGGGAATTGAAGTCCACCCGGCATTGCCAGTTCCTGGGCTTGTGCAATAAAAGCCTTGCACAAACTTTATACACAGGTAGTCCTTCAACTACAGCGTGAACGGAGCCTCAGATTTCTGTTGCTAAACAAAGCAGTTGTTAAATGGGTTTTGCCCCATTTCGCCAT
Organism: Protobothrops mucrosquamatus; assembly: GCF_001527695.2. Classification (NCBI taxonomy): domain Eukaryota; kingdom Metazoa; phylum Chordata; class Lepidosauria; order Squamata; family Viperidae; genus Protobothrops; species Protobothrops mucrosquamatus. The sequence continues at coordinate 55,320 of NW_015390245.1, read as the reverse complement.
TTTGCCGCCGTTACGCGAATCACACAATCCTGGCTTCCCCCTTTGACTTTGGCTGTCAGAAGCCGGAAGATGATTCCATGTTTCCCCGAAAATAAGACCGGGTCTTATATTAATTTTTGCTCCGAAACTTGCACTAGGGCTTATTTTCAGCTTAGGGCTTATATTCGGGGAAATACGATACTAAATGCGTCCGTCTGGCTGAAGATCTTAACTGGGGCTTATTTTGGGGGAAATACGGTACTAAACGCATCCATCTGGCTGGCGATCTTAACTGGGGCTTATTTTCAGGGAAATACGGTACTGAATGCGTCCATCTGGCTGATGATCTTAACTGGGGCTTATTTTCGGGGAAATACGGTATTAAATGCGTCCGTCTGGCTGACGATCTTAACTGGGGCTTATTTTCAGGGAAATACGGTACTGAATGCGTCCGTCTGGCTGGTGATCTTAACTGGGGCTTATTTTTGGGGAAATACGGTACTGAATGCGTCCATCTGGCTGACCATCTTAACTGGGGCTTATTTTGGGGAAAATACGATACTAAACGTGTCCGTCTTGCTGACAATCTTACCTGGGGCTTATTTTGGGGAAAATACGGTACTAAATGCGGCCGTCTGGCTGGCGATCTTAACTGGGACTTATTTTTGGGGAAATACGGTATTGAATGCGTCCATCTGGCTGACCATCTTAACTGGGGCTTATTTTGGGGAAAATACGGTACTAAACGCGGCCGTCTGGCTGGCGATCTTAACTGGGGCTTATTTTTGGGAAAATACGGTACTGAATGCGTCCATCTGGCTGACCATGTTAACTGGGGCTTATTTTGGGGGAAATACGATACTAAACGTGTCCGTCTTGCTGACATCTTAACTGGGGCTTATTTGGGGGAAATACGGTACTAAATGCTGAAAAAGGGTACTGAAAAAAAGGGATTCATGACCGGGGTCATGTGATTATCATTCGAACGGTCACTAAACGAATCGTCGTACGTCGAGGACCACCCGTAAAGCCCACCTACATGTTAATACCCAGGGCAGGATTCTCTCTCTGAACCAGTTCTCTTTCTCTCCTGCAGCTGCACGGCCGGACTCGGCGCCTGGCGCTCCTGGCTATTCTCCGACAAGCTGGCCCAGCCGCTCGGTCACCAGCCGCTACATCGCAAGGTTGGTCGTGTTCGTGAAAGCGCCCTGGGGTCCTGGGAATGCACCCACACCCGCGTTTCACAGCGGGGAGGGTGACAGCCAGCCATCGCTGGGCGCTGTCCACACTACAGATCCCTAGATCCCTCTGGAGATCAGCGCCCCCTTTAGAAAAGTCTGTGATTCCCAAAATGGCTCCCTTGGAGACCCTACGGATCCCCCAGCCACAGCACCTACCTGGTTGGGGGTCTGGTTCTCGGAGGCCAACCAAAATGGGCAGGGCCCACCCAATCAGCAGTCGGCACAGACAAACACCCCAGGTGGAGAGCCATCTTGGCCTAATGGTGAAAGTGAAACCAGGAGATGGTGAGTTCCAGTCCTGCCTCAGGCATGAAAGCTGGCTGAGCGACTTTGGACCAATCGCTAGGAGACTGGGAGTTGTAGTCCCGCCTTAGGCATGCAAGCTGACTGAGTGCTTTTTGCCCAATTACCAGGAGATGGCAAGTTCTAGTCCTGCCCTAGACATGAAAGCCAGCTGGGTGATTTTGGGCCAGTCACCAGGAGACGGGGAATTCTAGTTCTTTCTTAGACATGAAAGCCAGCTGGGTGACTTCAGGCCAATCACAAAGAGATGAGTTCTAGTCCGGCCTTGGGCATGAAAGCCGGCTGGGTGACATGGGTCCAGTTCCCAGGAGATGGTAAGTTCTAGTCCTTCCTTTGGCATGAAAGCAGGCTGGGTGACTTTCAGCCAATCACCAGGAGACAGTGAGTTCTAGTCCTGCCCTAGACAGGAAAGCCAACTGGGTGATTTTGGTCCATTCACCAAGCAACAACGAGTTCTCGTCCCGTCCTAGGCATGATTTTGGGCCAATCACCAGGAGATTGGGAGTTCTAGTCCTGCCCTAGACATGAAAGCCGACTGGGTGATTTTGGGCCAATCACCAGGAGATTGGGAATTCTAGTCCTGCCCTAGACATGTAAGCGAACTGGGTGATTTTGGGCCAGTCACCAGGAGATGGGAAATTCTAGTTCTGTCTTAGACATGAAAGCCAACTGGGTGATTTTGGGCCAGTCACCAGGAGATCGGGAGTTCTAGTCCTGCCCTAGACATGAAAGCCAACTGGGTGATTTTGGGCCAGTCACCAGGAGATCAGGAATTCTAGTCCTGCCCTAGACATGAAAGCCAACTGGGTGATTTTGAGCCAGTCACCAGGAGACAGACAATTCTAGTTCTGTCTTAGACATGAAAGCCAGCTGGGTAATTTTGGGCCAGTCACCAGGCGATCGGGAGTTCTAGTCCTGCCCTAGACATGAAAGCCGACTGGGTGATTTTGGGCCAGTCACCAGGAGACGGGGAATTCTAGTTCTGTCTTAGACATGAAAGCTGACTGGGTGATTTTGAGCCAGTCACCAGGAGACAGGGAATTCTAGTTCTGTCTTAGACATGAAAGCCAGCTGGGTGATTTTGGGCCAGTCACCAGGCGATCGGGAGTTCTAGTCCTGTCCTAGATATGAAAGCCAGCTGGGTGATTTTGGGCCAGTCACCAGGAGATCGGGAGTTCTAGTCCTGCCCTAGACAGGAAAGCCGACTGGGTGATTTTGGGCCAGTCACCAGGAGACAGGGAATTCTAGTTCTGTCTTAGACATGAAAGCCAGCTAGATGACTTTGGGCCAGTCTCTTTGTCGCAGCCCAACCCACCTCACTGGGTTGTTGTTGCGGGGAAATTAGGAGGAGGAAAGACTACCAGCCACGCCTGCTGCTTGGAGTTACTGATAAAGTAATAAAGCTGGGGTGAAAACCAAATAAATAAATAAAAAAATATCCTTGGGCCACTGTGACAATTTTTCCAGGAACCAGAATATCACCTGCTTTAGGATAGGAAACGAAATCCAATCCCACCTCCTTTGTCAAATCCGAAGCGAGTAGCTCGGCCGTGAGGGATCTCTTAGCCAAGACCCACACCTCTGCCTCCTGGGAGTAACCAAGCCTATCATCCACAACCCACGCCCCTTACGTCGAAGAGGGGCTCACGGCAGCCGCTTCGATTCGGCTTAGATTTTCCCAGGCGGCTCTTTTAAATTCCCTATTCCCTGCGTCGCCTTCCAAGCTGAATTTTGGAGCTTGGCAGCCCTCTTGACCCAACAGAGGCTCAGAGGGAGATTTAAACACCTTTTCATACACCGCAGCAATGTAATCCCAGCAACGCAGCCCACGCAGGTTAACAATGCACAAATTAATGAATACAACCGGTAGACATTCCCCCATCGCTATTGAACGGATCGCTTGAATATTACGGGCTCTTTTTCAATAAATGCTTGAATAATGTCATTCCAACGCTTGGCTGCTCAATACTGACTGAATTAAAGTGATCGATGCCCCCCTGATACGCAATCTGGAGGTAGGAAGTCCAGTTCTTGTGAAATTTCAACCTGTTCTCTGCCCTCTACGTCATTTCCATTTCTATCTTTGAGTTGTGGGTCTGCTTCATTTTTGTTTTTCTTCCCCACCCAATCCCATCTACCCTCCCCCCGGCAAAAAAAAAAAAAACCTCAAGGGGAGAAGCAACTTAAAATTAAGGAGGAATTTCCTGACAGTGAAGACAATTAGCCAGTGGAACAGCTTGCCTCCAGATGTTGTGGATGCTGCAACACTGGAGGTTTTTAGGAAGAGATTGGACAGCCATTTGTCTGGAATGGTGTAGGGCACGGGTCGGCAACCCACGGCTCCGGAGCCGCATGTGGCTCTTTGAGCCTTCTCCTGTGGCTCCCAGCCTCCTCTGCCATTTGCAGAAAGAGAGAGAGAGAGAGAGAGAGAGAGAGAGAGAGGCACTTGCACTTCCCTTCTCTCTCTCTCTCTCTCTCTCTCTCTCTCTGTGTGTGTGTGTGTTTGTGTAAAAAAAGAGTGCCCTCACGTTCAGACAAGTTGACAAGCTTATTGGGCAGGGCTCCTCCCTTTGCTGCGTCTCTGCAGGAAGCAGGAAGGGCAGGAGAGAGCCAGCCCAAGAATGTGTGTCAGCTTGTTGGAGAACAGCTGGAAGCCAGCTTGCCAGGTGAGCAGAAGATTGGAGAGAGGGAGAGAGGGGGGGAGAGGAAAGAGATAGATAGATAGAGAGAGAGAGAGAGAGAGAGAGAGAGAGAGAGAGGGAGAGGAAAGAGAGAGGGGGAGAGAGGAAGAAAAAGAGAGAGGGGGGAAGAGAGAGAGAAGGGGAAAGAGAGGAAAGAGATAAAGAGAAGGAAAGAGAGAGGGAGAGGAAAGAGAAAGAGAGAGAAGGGGAGAGAGAGAGAACTCATGCACAGCAGCCTCTATTTCTTTTTAATTAAACTCTTCAATCAAGCTCCCCACCCCTTGTGTGTGTGCGCATGCGCACGCGCACGCACGTTTTGTGGCTCCCAGTGTTTTCTCTGGGAAACGGCTCCAAGTGGCTCTTTGAGTCCTTTAAGGTTGCAGACCCCTGGTCTAGGGTCTCCTGCCCAAGCAGGGGGTTGGCCTAGAAGACCCCCCACGGTCCCTCCCAGCTCTGTTAACGCTCTTCTGCAAAACGCCTGCATTGTAACCCCGGCCTCGCCTGTCTCTCTCTCTCTCTCTCCCTGCAGCCGCGCCGTGCAACGGAGCCTCGCCATCATCCGCCAGGCCAAGCAGCGGAAAGACCGAAAGAAGGAATATTGCATGTACTACAACCGCTTTGGCAAATGCAACCGGGGGGAGAGCTGCCCGTACATCCACGACCCCGAGAAAGTGGCCGTCTGCACCAGGTCTCTCCTCTTTGTCTTCTCCCTTCCCCTTCCGGCGGAGCGGGCCGAAAATTCCGGGTTACATCCCAGCTAGGATATCACCTTTGACACCTTTTTCAACCTTGGCTACTTTCAGACGTGTGGACTTCAACTCCCAGAATTCTCCAGCCAGCATTCGCTGGCTGGGGAATTCTGGGAGTTGAAGTCCACACGTCTGAAAGTGGCCTAGTTGGGACACACCCCCCCCTTTGCTCTGGGCAGCCTCTTACAGCAGCACCCCTCAATCAGCCAGCTGCAATTTATGAGATCCTCAAAAGCAACCCCCAGCTAATGACCAGTTCATTTACCGACGGCTGTGAAAAGCGTCCTAACTCGCTTTTCGACTCCTCGCACGGGACTGTGCTTGACCGGCTCCGTTAGGGCTGTTAAGCCGAGGCCTACCTGTCCTTTCCCCTTACCTGAGAGCGAACTCGAACACAAGGCTGTTCCCAAAAGCACGGATCCAACGGACGAGGAAGAAGTCGGCCAGGACACCGGACCTCTGGCTGACCGTGCGGCTTTCCGAAGAGGGAGGGAGACCCACCGACAGATGGACAGCTGAATTCTGGGAATTGTAGCCCACACATCTGAAAGTGGCCAAGCTTGAAAAAACACTGCTTTAGACTCTTCATACGTTTTAGTTTTTTAAAACACAGGTGGTCCTCAACCTACCACCACAATTGAGCCACCATTTCTGTGCTTAAACGAGACAGTCGTTAAGTGAGTTTTGCCTTGTATTTTACTGCCTGCCTTACCACCGTTGTTCAGTGAAAACCAGCAGCGGTTGGTCACCTGGGGGGGGGGGGTGTTAAGCGAATCTGGCTTGCTCACTTGGTTTTGCTCGTCAATAGGGGATCTCACGATCCCGGGACACGGCGACCGTCGCAAAATACGAGCTGGCTACCAAGCCATCCAAATTTCGACCACGGGGATGCCTCCGTGAAACAGTCCCGAGTCCCTCCTTTGAGTCCCCTCGTCACAAAACAAGTGGTCGTTAAGTTTCAGGACAGCTTGTAAGGACCGAAACACAGTCCTTGCACAGTATCCCCACGGTCCTGCGATCAACATTCAGGCGCTTGGCAACAGGCGGGTGTTTACCATGTTGCCGCATCTCGGCAGTCACGGGATCGCCATTTGCGATCTCCCCAGCCAGCTTCCGACGAGCAAAATCAAGGAAGGCAACCAGGTTTGCTTGATGACAGCCTGTTTCTCTTAATGTCGGGCGTGACGAACGAGGACCACACATGGGTTCCAGTTCAGCTGATTTATTGCTCACGCCTGCACGAGGGAATTGAGTCGATTCATGCTTGGCACTCAATGGGCGCTTGGTTAAAAAGACTTTGAGAAGGGTTGGGACTGGTTACGACAATGTAACGATTCCAGGCTGATTCCTCTCTTGACTCCACCACCCCGGCAGACTCTCTCCTTCTGCAACTGCGGCGATTTGCTTATCGACCGTGATTTTAAAGAAAAAAGGTTACGAAATCAGGCGCACCCCTCTTTAACAGTTGCCTCGTCCCCGTTGCGTTCCTAAGTTGAAGACCCCCTGTCCCTCCTTACTCTCTGGATCTCCTAACCCTAACCCTCTCCTCTTTGGTCCGCTCGACAGATTCCTGCGCGGCGCATGCAAGAAGACGGACGGGACGTGTCCCTTCGCACATAAGATTTCAAAGGACAAGGTTGGTCTGTCGTCTCGGTCGCTAAGTGGCTCTCTGCGGAGACAGCAAGGGGGTGGGGGGAGGTTTCCGACGCTTTCTAACCTGCTTCATTTGCACATCCCTCGACGCAGCACTTCCCACCGTTACGGGGCTAATGAGAGCAGAGTGTATCTCTTGCATCCCAACTTAAAGTAGCGGTACTTTAGCACATTAGGCTGGGTGCCGCTCGGCAGCGTTGAGGCTGTCTGCCACTTTAGTAGGGCTTACAGGTATAAAGGGTAGAGCAGCTGAGGCCCTGGCCAGCACAAACACACACACACACACACACACACACAGACACCCCCCCCACTGGCTGATTTGCACCTTGTGCCTTGATTCCTTGGCCATGAAACCCACCCCTTACCATCCCCCCCAGTTTATAATAATAATAATAATAGTAATAGTAAAGTTGGAAGGGACCTTGGAGGTCATCTGGTCCAACCCCCTGAAGAACACCCTCCAAATTCTGCCTTGTGCAAACTGATCCTGGCTACCATGATAACAAAGTTGGTGGGTTAGCCAACATCCGAGGTTTTTAAGAAGAGAGTGGACAGCCATTTGTCCGAAATGGTCTAGGGCAGTGATGGCGAACCTTTTAGAGACCGAGTGCCCAAACTGCAACCCAAAACCCACTTATGCATCGTCGGGTGCCGGGTGGGTGTGGCCCATTGGGTGGGCGTGGCCCATTGGGTGAGCGTGGCCCATTGGGTGGGCGTGGCCCATTGGGTGGGCGTGGCTGTGGTGGTAACAGACTGGGTGGGACTAAAAAGTTCAATCAATCAATTCCAACTTTGCAAGATCTTTTTTTCCCCGCGAGAAGTTGAAATTGACTGATTGATTGAACCTTTTTTTTTTTTTTGCACATGGCGGCGGAGGCCTAAAGCGAAAAGGTTTTATAAAACCCAGCTGAAGGCCGAGGACTGGGGCGACGGCGCGCGTGCCCACAGAGAGGGCTCTCAGTGCCGCCTCTGGCACCCCTGCCATAGGTTCGCCACCACTGGTCTAGGGCAGGGGTCTTGAAACTTGGCAACTGATGATTAGGAGACTGGAGGCTAAAACATACAAGGAATGGTTGCTGGAATTGGGTATGTCTAGTTTAATGAAGAGAAGGACGAGGGGGGACAGGATAGCAGTGTTCCAATATCTCAGGGGCTGCCCCAAAGAAGAGGGAGTCAAGCTATTCTCCAAAGCCCCTGAAGGCAGGACAAGAAGCAACGGATGGAAACTCATCAAGGAGAGAAGCAACCTTAGAACTAAGGAGAAACTTCCTGACAGTGAGAACAATTAACCAGTGGAACAACCTGCCTCCAGAAGCTGTGAATGCTCCATCACTGGGAGCTTTCAAGAAGAGACTGGACTGCCATCTGACTGAAATGGTGTAGGGTCTCCTGCCTGAGCAGAAGGGGGCTGGACTAGAAGACCTCCAAGGTCCCTTCCAGCTCTTTTCTGATTGATTCTTTCGGGGCTTTAAATGTAAGCAGAGAGGGGTGCTTCTGCTCCCCACATCCAGTCTGGAGCCCCCCCCCCCTGCAGCTGGCTCAGCTGAGCTTCCTTGGCGGCGTTTGCCGGTGATTTATAGCAGATTTATAGCTTCTGCACTTGATCCTGTAGCTCCCTGTTAACCTGGTAATTACCAGAAAAAGGTGGCGCCAGCCTCGTTTATCAAAGGGGGGGGGTGAAAGGGAACAGCTGGCGAGTTAATTCCTCACGCAGACGAAGGGGCTCTTTCCTGCCACGTTTGGGCTTCCTCAACTTACAGGCCCTGATAAAGGAGAATATTGGAAGCTCAGGGTGGAAAGGAAGGCACCTCGGTGTTCGCTCAGTTTGGCTGTTTTCTTGCGGACGTTTCGTTACCGAACTAGATAATATCACTCGCACTGATCACCAGCAGGCAGGGGATGTTCCCTAGTTTGGGTAATGAAATGTCTGCAAGAAAACAAGCAAGCTCAGAGAACACCAAAGACCCCACAGTCTTCCTCCTCCTCCTCCTCCCTGCAAACCCCCCTCCCTTCTAGCACTGATGATGTTACCTAGTTGGGTCATGAAATGTCTGGAAGAAAACCACCCAGCTCAGAGAACACCAAGGACCCCACAGCTCTCCTCCTCCTCCTCTTCCTCCTCTTCCTCCTCCTCCTCCTCCTCCTCCTCTCTGCAAACCCCCCTCCCTTCTAACAGTGATAACATTGCCTAGTTGGGTAATAAAACATCTACAAGCAAACAACCAAGAGACACCAAGGACCCTACAATCTTCTTCCTCCATGCTCCTCCACTTTACAAACTCTCCTAGCACTGATGATGTTCCCTATTTGGGTCATGAAACGTCTGCAACAAAACCACCAAGCTCAGAGAGCACCAGGGACCCCTCATCTCTGCTCTTCTTCTCCAGGACCTCTCCTCCTCCTCCTCCTCCTCCTCCTCCTCCTCCTCCTCCTCCTCCTCCTC
>NW_015390245.1:28134-45355 GCF_001527695.2 Protobothrops mucrosquamatus | reverse complement strand
GAGCTAATTTGATCGCTCTATCAAAAGCTGCATTAAAAGGCGTCCGCGGATGGTCGCGGCCGCGGCCGAATCGCAACGAGAGCCCTGGAGCCCTCTCCTTCATTTGAATAGCCCGCAGTTAAAAGACAATTAAAAATAAACTCTTTTGCTTTCTTCAAAAAAAACTCCCTTTGTTTCCTGGCCCGGCTTTTCGCCTTCTCGCTGGCTCTTCCCTCCCCATCCCCTCCCTTCTCACACGGCAGGTAGTCCTCGGCTTACGACGATGCGCTTAGGGACCGGTTCAAGGTTACGACGGCCCTGAAGAAAGCGACTTAGGGCCATTTTGTCATGCTTAATGACCGTCGCAGCATTCCTCCACGGTCCCGTGATCCAAATTCGGACACTTGGCAACTGATTCGCACTTACGACGGGTGCAGAGTGCTGGGGTCGTGCCATCCTCTTTTTGTGACCTTCAGACCAGCCAAGTCAAGGGTGGAGGCCAGTTTTACTTAAAACAGGGGTTACTCATTTTTAAAAAAACGTGGTGATTCCCTTAACAAAGGTGTCAAGAAAAGTCGTAAAACGGGGCGAAGCTCACTTCACAAATGTCTCACTTAGCAACGTAAATGTTGGTCTTTCGATTGTGGTTGTAAGTCCTTACACCATTCCGGATAAATGGCTGTCCAGTCTCTTCTTCAAGAGCTCCAGTTATGGAGGACCCACAATTTCTGGAGGCAGGTTGTTCCACTGGTTAATTGTTCTCCCTGTCAGGAAGTTTCTCCTTAATTCCAGGTTGCTTCTCTTCTTGATGAGTTTCCATCCGTTGCTTCTTGTCCTGCCTTCAGATGCTTTGGAGAATAGCTTGACTCCCTCTTCTTTGGGGCAGCCCCTGAGATATTGGAACACTGCTATCATGTCCCCCCTGGTTCATCTCTTCTGAACTTTTAGAGAATACAGAATAACAGAGTTGGAAGTGACCTTGGAGGTCATCTAGTCCAACCCCCTGCTCAAGCAGGAGACCCTATAAGCATTTCAGATAAGTGGCTGTCCATCCTCTTCTTAAAAGCTTCCAGTGTTGGAGCATTCACCGCTTCTGGAGGCAGGTGGTTCCACTGGTTAATTGTTCTCACTGTCAGGAAGTTTCTCCTTAGTTCCAGGTTGCTTCTCTCCTTGGTTAGTTTCCATCTGTTGCTTCTCATCCTGCCTTCAGGCGCTTTGGAGAATAGCTTGACTCCCTCTTCTTTGGGGCAGCCCCTGAGATACTGGAAGGCTGCTATCCTGTCCCCCCTCGTTTTTCTCTTCATTAAACTAGACAGACCCAATTCCAGGAACCTGCCTCTAGAAGCGGTGAATGCTCCAACACTGGAAGTTTTTAAGAAGAGACTGGACAGCCATTTGTCTGAAACGCTGTAGAGCCTTCTGCTTGAGCAGGGGGTTGCACTAGAAGATCTTCAAGGTCCCTTCCAGCTCTGTTATTCTGTAAGGGTCTCCTGCTTGAGCAGGGGGTGGAATAGAAGACCTCCACGGTCCCTTCCAGTTCTGTTATTCTGCAAGGGTCTCCTGCTTGAGCAGGGGGTTGGACTAGGTGACCTCCACGGTCCCTTCCAGCTCTGTTATTCTGCAAGGGTTTCCTGCTTGAGCAGGGGGTTGGACTAGAAGACCTCCACGGTCCCTTCCAGCTCTGTTATTCTGCAAGGGTCTCCTGCTTGAGCAGGGGGTTGGACTAGGTGACCTCCACGGTCCCTTCCAGCTCTGTTATTCTGCAAGGGTCTCCTGCTTGAGCAGGGGGTTGATATACCTCCAAGGTCCCTTCCAACTCTGTTATTCTGTATTTTCCTATGGTGCAGTGGCACCGTTCCTCAGTGGTGTAGTGTAGAGCGACATTCTCACTTGGGTTTGGGTTTGGTGTTTTTTTTTGACTCGCGGAAGATCCTCACTGAATTTTCTCTTCTCTTTGCTCCTCTCTGTCAGATGCCCGTCTGCTCCTACTTCCTGAGGGGAATTTGCAACAACAGCGACTGTCCGTACAGCCATGTCTACGTCTCCAGGAAAGCAGAGGTCTGTGCGGACTTCCTGAAGGGCTACTGTCCCTTGGGAGAGAAGGTGAGGATGGGGGGGGGGGGAAACCATGGATTCAACTCCCTTTCAACTTGTCACTCCTCCCTGGCTGTAGAGTCCCTTTGCTTGAAGCATCGTGCAGTGGAGAAGTGAGGTGTCTCCTCCAACATCTTCCGTGGAGTGCAAGGAGGCCTCTTCACTTAGTACAGGGGTGTCCAAGCTTGGCAACTTTAAGACTTGTGTCTTAAAGTCCACAATTCTGGGAAATGATATCCACAAGTCATAATAATAATAATAATAATAATAATAATAATAATAATAATAATAATAATAATAATAATAATAATAATAATAATAATAATAATAATAATAATAATAATAATATTGACAAATTCACCATTAGTCAATTGCAAAAGGCGGCCTTACTAGGAACGGCTTCCATCCTGCGACGAGATCTGTAATACCATCAAACATCCACATCTGCCTATCCCAGGTCCTGGGAAAGGACTTGATAGGTAGACAATAGGCCAAATCCAGTCTGTACATCTGGCTGACTGTGCGATGATCCATAATGATGATGATGATGATGATGATGATGATGATGATGATGATGATGATGATGATAAAGTTGGAAGGGACCTTGGAGGACATCTAGTCCAACCCCCTGCTCAGGCAGGAAACCCTATACCATTTCAGACAAAAGGCTGTCCAGTCTCTTCTTTAAAACGTCCAGTGTTGGAGCATTCACAGCTTCTGGAGGCAGGTTGTTCCACTGGCTAATTGTTCTGACTGTCAAGAAGTTTCTCCTGAGTTCTAGGTTGCTTCTCTCCTTGAATAGAGTAGAATTAGAATTAGAATTAGGAATAGATTTAGAATTAGAATTAGAATTAAAATTAGGAATAGAATAGAATAGAAAAGAGAATAGAATAGAATAGAATAGAATAGAATAGAATAGAATAGAATAGAATAGAATAGAATAGAATAGAGTTGGAAGGGACCTTGGAGGTCTTCTAGTCCAGCCCCCTGCTCAAACAGGAGAATCCTAGACCATTCCAGACAAGTGACTATCCAGTCTTTTCTTAGCAATCTCCAGTAATGGAGCACCCACGACTTCTGGTGGCCAGCTGTTCCACTGGTTAATCGTCCTCCCTGTCAGGAGCTTTCTCCTTAATTCCAGGTGGCTTCTGTCCTTGATCAGTTTCCAAATCATTAGAGGAACAATTAATTCTGCCCCCCCCCCCGACCACTTTCTGTCTGTTGCTGCTCTCGGATTTGGGCACCAGATGTTGGTGGTTTGATTCGCCTCTTAGCCTGGTATTACTGGAAGGGGATTATTTCCCCTTTATGATAAGTGACGTGAAGAGCCATCAAGGCAGAAGATCTGGGGGTCTTCAAATCGCAGGGCGCCCCTCTTTCTGACCGTGTCCCCCGGTGAGTGAAACTCGCCCATCATTGTAGCTGATTCTCAACGTATAACCATCCATTGAGCGACCGTTTGAAGTCACAACTTAGGACCGTTCCTTGCCCTTAGCGACATTCGCAGAAACCCCACACAGACACGCAATCCAAATTCGGCACTTAGCAACCCGTTTGTATTTGCAAAAGTTGTGGCATCCCGGGGTCACCAAATTGGCCACCTTCCAGGCCGACTTTGGACACGCAAAGTCAGTAGGGGAAAACCCGGTTTCGTTTCACGAAAGCAGGACTCCCTTAACAACTGCTGTGACTTGCACAACGACGGCAGCGTAAAAGGTCGTAAAACTGGACACAAGTCCCTTAAGAATCGCCTTGCTGGGCCAGTGGGAATTGGTAAGTCAAGGACCGCCTGCGGTCATCACAATTAATAATAATAGTAAAGTTGGAAGGGAGCTTGGAGGTCATCTAGTCCAACCCCCTGCTCAGGTAGGAAACCTTATACCATTTCAGACAAATGGCCATCCAGTCTCTTCTTAAAAACTTCCAGTGTTGGAGCATTCACCGCTTCTGGAGGCAGGTTGTTCCACTGGTTAATTGTCCTCACTGTCAGGAAATTTCTCCTTAATTCCAGGTTGCTTCTCTCCTTGATGAGTTTCCATCCGTTGCTTCTTGTCCTGCCTTCAGGGGCTTTGGAGAATAGCTTGACTCCCTCTTCTTTGGGGCAGCCCCTGAGATATTGGAAGACTGCTATCCTGTCCCCACTCGTCCTTCTCTTCATTAAACTAGACATACCCAATTCCAGCAATTGTTCCTTATATGTTTTAGCCTCCAGTCCCCTAATCATCTTTGTTGCTCTTCTCTGCACTCTTTCTAGAGTCTCAACATCTTTTCTACATCGCGGTGACCAAAACTGGTTAATAGACCCTCCTATTTTGTGGATGTTTGTCTGGGAGAACATTAGGGTGAGGTTAGTCGTCTTGAGGATTTGACAGAATTAAGATACCGTAAGAATTTTCCTGATCTCCAGCCTGAGAAAAACGCATGTTGCACACGGCTGGATTCTCGTGGAAGTGAAGTGTGTGGCGCAGGCTCGCACAATAAACAGAATCAATATGCTGACGACAGCACATTCTTTACATTCCAGAAGGATGTGCACTTGGATGGAAGGGACCCTTTGTCTTCTTTCCCTTCTGTTGTCTGATCAGAATAACAGAGTTGGAAGGGACCCTGGAGGTCCTCTAGTCCAGCCCCCTGCTCAAGCAGGAGATCCCTGCAGAATAACAGAGCTGGAAGGGACCCTGGAGGTCTTCTAGTCCAACCCCCTGCTCAGGCAGGAGAGACTGGACAGTTACTTATCTCAAATTGTATACGGTCTCCTGCTCGAGCAAGGGGTTGGGCTAGATGACCTCCAAGGTCCCTTCCGGCTCTGTTACTCTGTTAATTAACCTCCCGAAGTTGTGGGTGTTCCATCACTGGAGGCTTTCAAGAAGAGACTGGACAGTCACTTATCTCAAATTGTATAGGGTCTCCTTCTCGAGCAGGGGGTTGGGCTAGATGACCTCCAAGGTCCCTTCCGGCTCTGTTGTTCTGTTAATTAACCTCCCGAAGTTAATTGTGGGTGTTCCATCACTGGAGGCTTTCAAGAAGAGACTGGACAGTCACTTATCTCAAATTGTATACGGTCTCCTTCTCGAGCGGGGGGTTGGGCTAGATGACCTCCAAGGTCCCTTCCGGCTCTGTTATTCTGTTAATTAACCTCCAGAAGTTGTGGGTGTTCCATCACTGGAGGCTTTCAAGAAGAGACTGGACAGTCACTTATCTTTAAATTGTATACGGTCTCCTTCTCGAGCAGGGGGTTGGGCTAGATGACCTCCAAGGTCCCTTCCGGCTCTGTTATTCTGTTAATTAACCTCCAGAAGTTGTGGGTGTTCCATCACTGGAGGCTTGCAAGAAGAGACTGGACAGTCACTTATCTCAAATTGTATACGGTCTCCTTCTCGAGCGGGGGGTTGGGCTAGATGACCTCCAAGGTCCCTCCCGGCTCTGTTATTCTGTCCTTCTAGTGCTCCTCCATCCCGCTGCTTTTCTGCGCCAGCTGACAGCGCATTTATCTGCCCGGGGGCCGGGCTGCTGCTCTCTCGCGTTCCTGGCAATATTGCCGTCCTTCTCCTCCTCCTTCCGGCCGCTCTCTTTATGGCGCGGGCCTGCTTAATTGTGCCTAGTTTGGGATTACTTTTAATGAAAAGCAGGCCGAAGCCGTTATAAATAAATAAAAGCTCCAATCAAAGTTAAGTCCTGCAGCTCTTCCTGACGACAGGCGGGGGAGCCCGGCTCAGATTTAACGGCTCGGCTGGAGTCATCCCACTTTGTTAGCCTTGTTCCACCGGCCCATTAAAATTGGGGAGGGGGGGGGTTATTTTGCATGCGGAGAGCCGGATCCGGCTAATCGGTGCCGGGCGGATCCCGAGGGCGCTGCAGAGGTGATTATATCATGTCCTACTTTGAGCAGGTTACGGGATCAGCTGCTCTTGTTTACTGCCGAAGTCAGTGCTGAGCCCAGCGGACCCTTATCTGGGGGCCATCACAGTGGTTCTGGGAATGGGAATGGCTCAGGAGGCAGTAAATCAGAATATCAGAGTTGGAAGGGACCTCAGAGGTCCTCTAGTCCGACCCCCTGCTCAAGCAGGAGAGCCTTACAGAATAACAGAGCCGGGAGGGACCTTGGAGGTCTTCTAGTCCAGCCCCCTGCTCAAGCAGGAGACCCTTATACCATTTCAGGCAAATGGTTGTTCAATCTCAATCTATTTCCACAAGATGTCAGAATAACAGAATTGGAAGGGACCATGGAGGTCCTCTAGTCCAGCTCCTTGCTCAGGCAGAAGACCCTATATCATCCCAAACAAATGGCTGTCCGGTCTCTTCTTGAAAAACCTCCCGTGATGGAGCACCCACAACTTCTGGAGGCAAGAAGTTCCCCTGGTTAATTCTTCTCCCAGTCAAGAAATTTCTCTTTTGTTCCAGGTTGCTTCTCTCCTTGATCAGTCTCCATCCATTGTTTCTCTTCTTGCCTTCTGGTGCTTTGGAAAATAAGTTCACACACACACACACACACACACACACACGTCTTCTTGGTGGCCGCCCCTCAATTACTGGAATACTGCTAGCCATTCCACTGGTAAATTAACAGAATAATAGAGTTGGAAGGGACCTTGGAGGTCATCTAGTCCAACCCCTTGCTCAGGCAGGAAACCCTATACCATTTCGGACAAATGGCTGTCCAGTCTCTTCTTAAAATCTTCCAGTGTTGGAGCATTCACCGCTTCTGGAGGCAAGCCCTTCCACGGATTAATTGTTCTGACTGTCAGGAAGTTTCTCCTTAGTTCCAGGTTGCTTCTCTCCTTGATTAGTTTCCATCCGTTGCTTCTTGTCCTGCCTTCAGGTGACTTTGGAGAATAGCTTGACTCCCTCTTCTTTGGGGCAGCCCCTGAGATATCGGAAGGCTTCTATCTCCCCTAGTCCTTCTCTTCCTTAGACTAGGCATACCCAATTCTTGCAGCCGACTCACCCTTACGACCGTCGTTAGTGTCCCCTGGTCCCGTGATCCCCATTTGCGCAAGTGACTGTGCAGTCTCTTCTTAAAAACCTCCAGTGATGAAGCACCCACGACTTCTGGTGGCAAGCTGTTCCACTGATTAATTGTCCTGTACTGAGTCCTTCAGATGTTGCCCTGCAGGAGCCCTCTTTTTTTTTTTTTTTTTTTTTTTACTCCTTCCCCAAACACCAGATTGAGGTCTGTCTTAAGAGGTCAGGCAAACCTCCAGATATTTTAGCTCCAGCGGGAAAAGATGTGTTGGGGTCCATTGTGCCAACGGATCCCAGGAGGATCCCAAAAGAAGGAAAAGTAATCTATTCTGTTGAAGGAGACACTGGAGAATCTTCTGGATAAAACCTCCAAGGCAGTGTCCCTCAACCTTGACAGCTTTCGCATGTCTGGACTACAACTCCCAGAATTCCCCAGCCAGCAAAGAGAAGAAAATGGAATGGAGAGCAGAAGAGAAGAACATGGAATAGGAATAGGAATATGATAGGACAGGACAAGAACAGAACAGAACAGAACAGAACAGGAAGGAACCTAACTAAATAGAATAGAATAGAATAGAATAGAATAGAATAGAATAGAATAGAATAGAATAGAATAGAATAGAATAGAACTGAAAGGGACCTAACTAAATAGAATAGAATTACAGAATAGAATAGAAATAGAAATAGAAATAGAGCTGGAAGGGACCTTGGAGGTCTTCTAGTCCAGCCCTCTGCTCAAGCAGGAGAGCCTAGGGCAGTGATGGCGAACCTTTTAGAGACCGAGTGCCCAAACTGCAACCCAAAACCCACTTATTTATTGCCGGGTGCCAGGTGGGCGTGGCCCACTGGGTGGGCGTGGCTGTGGTGATCATGGCAGATTGGGTGGGTGTGGCCAAGGTGGGTGTGGTCACCTTGATGTTGCTTGTGGGGAGGGACGCCTGTGGGGGCCAGGCAGGGTTGGGCGAGAACCAGGGGGTCTCTGGCAGGTGGGGCGGTGGGCAGGAGGCTCGTCCTGCACGGTGAGGCGAGCAAGGTGGGGGTGCCATTGTCACCGGGCAAGGTGAGACGGGCCAGGGCGGCTACTGCTGACACCATCGGCCCCCGCACACAAATGC
This sequence comes from Protobothrops mucrosquamatus, assembly GCF_001527695.2. Classification (NCBI taxonomy): domain Eukaryota; kingdom Metazoa; phylum Chordata; class Lepidosauria; order Squamata; family Viperidae; genus Protobothrops; species Protobothrops mucrosquamatus. The sequence continues at coordinate 37,205 of NW_015390245.1, read as the reverse complement.
CAGCGAGCGCATGGGTGCTGGGATGCATCCAGCCATGTGGGACCTCAGCGAGTTAGCAGGTGGCTGGTAATAATAATAATAATGATGATGATGATGATGATGATGATGATGATGATGATGTTGGAAGGGACCTTGGAGGTCATCTAGTCCAACCCCCTGCTCAGGAAGGAAACCCTATACCATCCCAGACAAATGGCTGTCCAGTCTCTTCTTAAAAACTTCCAGTGTTGGAGCATTCACCGCTTCTGGAGGCAAGGAGTTCCACTGGTTAATTGTCCTCACTGTCAGGAAGTTTCTCCTTAATTCCAGGTTGCTTCTCTCCTTGATGAGTTTCCATCCGTGGCTTCTCGTCCTGCCTTCAGGCGCCTTGGAGAAGAGCTTGACTCCCTCTTCTTTGTGGCAGCCCCTGAGATACTGGAATACTGCGATCATGTCTCCCCTGGTCCTTCTCTTCATTAAACTAGACATACCCAATTCCAGCAACCGTTCCTTATATGCTTTAGCCTCCAGTCCCCTGATCATCTTTGTTGCTCTTCTCTGCCCTCTTTCTAGAGTCTCAACATCTTTTTTACATCGTGGTGACCAAAACTGGATGCAGTATTCCAAGTGTGGCCTTACTAAGGCCTTGTAAAGTGGTATTAATACTTCACCTGATCTTGATTCTATCCCTCTGTTAATGCAGCCCAGCACTGTGTTAGCATGGTGCGTGTGCCCACAGAAAGGGCTCTGAGTGCCGCCTCTGGCACGCGTGCCATAGGTTCGCCACCACTGCCCTATACCCATTTCAGACAAGTGACTGTCCAGCCTGTTCTTAAAAAGAGGCAGAGGTTGGCAACAAGACCTGCCAGCGAATTACCTTTTGCTAACCATGTTTTGCAACTGAGCCCAAAGAGGCGCCCACTTTGTGGCGAGAGCGCCGACGTCCTAAATGGAAGCGATTTAATTGGGTTGCTTTTCCACCGGCCCAGCACCCGGCGCCCGGCTAGCCCGTCTGCAATTATTTTTAAAATATTCCCATTTAAATGAAAATATAAAAGAGATATTTAGAATATTTATTCTATTAGCGAACGTGCTTACGGCATCACTTTTGGAGTGTCAGAAAAACATTCTCCTACGGATGATGGATAGCAGCCTGTAATTATATATATATATATATATATATATAAGAGCACACACACACACACATTTATGGAGGGGGGGTTGGGATTGCTGAGCACGCCGTATTTAACGGAGGGGGGAGAGAAAATACCCAGCCTGGGCCGTGGAGGGTTAATTTTATTCTCTAAATAATATCAAAAGTGCTGAGTCCGTTCCTTTTGCGCAAAGTAGAAAAAGTCCTCAAATGGGCCCCGGAGAGTTTATAATATTCTACTGAATCAAGTAAAAATGTTAACCTTGTTCATAAAACGATGGCTTGTTAAAAGATGCGCAGTCCCTTTTCGTGTGAATAATTTAGAACGGGAGTAAATCTATTCTCATTCGTTTTGTGTGGTTTTTTTTTTTCTGGTCCTCGTCTTCCCATCCTCCTTTTCTCTCCGGTGTGTCCAAGGCTCAGCAGCACACACCAGCTGTCTGCAATTATTATTATTATTTTTTTAAACTTTGCAGAAGACAAAGGCAGGAAGGTGGGTGGGTTGGGCGTCAGTGGAGGGGTGTGTGTGTGTTCCTGGGGAGACCCTCCCCTGAACGATCTCTAGATCAGGAGCTCTCTGGCCTTCCAGCCAGCCTCTCTATAGCAGTGGGGCACTTCCCCACATCTGGCTAAACGTCCGTGGAGATGCTCAACCATCCAACCCAACGGTGGTCCCAAAGGAGCTTTTTCCAAAAGGCCATTTGACTTGAATAACAGAGCTGGAAGGGACCTTGGAGGTCATCTAGTCCAACCCCCTGCTCAGGCAGGAAACCCTATACCATTTCAGACAAATGGCTGTCCAGTCTCTTCTTAAAAACTTCCCGTGTTGGAGCATTCACCGCTTCTGGAGGCAGGCTGTTCCACTGGTTAATTGTTCTCAGGGTCAGGAAGTTTCTCCTTAGTTCTAGGTTGCTTCTCTCCTTGATCAGTTTCCATCCGTTGCTTCTCGTCCTGCCTTCAGGCGCCTTGGAGAATAGCTTGACTCCCTCTTCTTTGGGGCAGCCCCTGAGATACTGGAACCCTGCTATCATGTCCCCCCTCGTCCTTCTCTTCGTTAAACTAGACATCCCCAATTCCAGCAGCCTTTCCTTATATGTTTTAGCCTCCAGTCCCTTAATCATCTCCGTTGCTCTTCTCTGCGCTCTTTCTAGAGTCTCAACATCTTTTTTACATCGTGGTGACTCCAGGGACTGGAGACTTAAGACGCCTTTGACCCCCCTCCCTTGGTCTCAGCCGGGTCATCTCCTACACGTCTTCTTCTGTCCTTGCGGCAAACCATGGTTTGAGAGCCGGGAAAGGGGCCAGGGTGGAGACCCTCTCCTGCTTTTCAGCTGCAGCAGGGGGCAGTGCTGGCCTGAGCTGCCAGGTCTGGCTGGAGAGGGTCAGCATGCGCCCGTCTCTGCCAACGCCCTCGCCTTTGCCGGCGACCCCCCCCCCCCAAATGTCACCAGGTCGGTCTGGCCTATCGGAGGTTCTGGTGTCACTGGAGACCTCTCCGGTGAGAATAGGTGACGACGACGACGCGTGGGGCGGTTATTTCTATAAAAGCGCCCTCTGTCTCTCTCTCCCTGTCTCTTTCACTTTCTTTCTTTCATTCTTTCTTTCTTTCTTTCTTTCTCTCTCTCTTTCTTTCTCTCTCTCTCTCTCTCTTTCACTCTCCCTCTCTCTCTCTTTCACTCTCCCTCTTTTTCTCTCTTTCACTCTCCCTCCCTCCCTCCCCCCCTCTCTCTCTTTCACTCCCTCTCTCTTTCTCCTTCTCTTTCTCTCTTTCTCTCTCCCTCTCTTTCACTCTTCCTTCCTTTCTTTCTTTCTCTCTCTCCCTCTCTCTCTTTCACTCTCTTTCACTCCCTCTCTTTCTCCTTCTCTTTCTCTCTCCCTCTCCTTCACTCTCTTCCTTTCTTTCTCTCTCTCTCTCCCTCTCTCTCTTTCACTCTCCCTCTTTTTCTCTCTCTTTCACTCTCCCTCTTTTTCTCTCTCTCTCCCTCCCTCTCTCTCTTTCACCCCCTCTCTCTTTCTCCTCTCTCTCTCTCTCTCTCTCTCTTTCTTTCTCTCTCCCTTGCTTGTAACTTCACAAAAGTCAGCTTGCCCCATTTAAAATCAGGATGCAGTTGAAAAGGTTAAAAGAAGGAGAAAAGAGCAGGTGGCTTAAAATGTTAAGCAGGAAAGCCAATATGGAGAATCTGATAATAATTGGGAAGTGAGCAGAGGGAGGAGGTAGTATGATTTCCTTCCTTCCTTCCTTCCTTCCTTCCTTCCTTCCTTCCTTCCTTCCTTCCTTCCTTCCTTCCTTCCTTCCTTCCTTCCTTCCTTCCTTCCTTCTTTCCTTCCTTCCTTCCTCCCTCCCTCCCTCCCTTCCTTCCTCTCCCATACAATATATTTCTTTCCCTTTCCTTCCCTTTCCCTCTCTTCCACTTTCTTTTCCTTTCCTTCCCTTTCCTTTCCCTCCCTTCCACTTTCTTTTCCTTTTCCTTCCCTTTCCTTCCCTTCCACTTTCCTTCCCTTCACTTTCCTTTTCCTCCCTTTCCCTTCCTCTTCCCTTTTTCTTTCCTTTCCTTTCTTTCCCTTCCCTCTCCTTTCCTTTTTCCCCTTTCCTTTCCTCCTTCCCTTCCCTTCCCGTTTCCCTCTCTCTCCCCCCCCCGCCCTCCCTGTGTCTGTCAGTAGATCTATCAATGAAACAAACCGCCCAGGTCTACACAGGCTCGGCAAGGGCAGCCCGCAGTTGGGAAAAAGCGCCAAGCGTACTCCGGAAAAATCCACTTTATTCCCGCAGAAGCTCCAGGCCTTCCGGGGGCGAAGGAGGCGAAATCAAGGATTTCAGTCCCAGGAAGGCAGGCGCCCGTTCAATATTTTTACCCTCGGCCAGTCCGAGAGTCAAACTGGCAGCCCAGAGACGCCCGCCCCCCCTCCCCAATCCAGGGTCCGGCAATTTGGCTTCGTCAGCCAACCCCCGGGGCCGCGGGCGACGGGCGCAGGCGGCCTGGTGAGCAGAGCAGGCAGCCAGGCATTCCCACCCTTTCCAGGCTGCTGCCAGGGAGGGATGCCAGGCGAATCCCTCCTTCGCCCGCCTGCCTCTCTTTCGCTTCCTGAAATAAAGCGAAGAAGAAGAAAGCTGACGTAGTTCTCCTCGTCCTGCCACTCACTGGTTCCCTCTGATTCCCAAACGGCCCTCCTGGGAAAGGCCAGGCTCCGTGGGCAGGACGCTGGCACGGCAGAATACGGAATCACGGAGCTGGAAGGGACCTGGGAGGTCCTCTAGTCCAACCCCTGCCCGCCCCTGCTTAAGCAGGAGGCACCCCCCCCAGACTATTTCATTTGAACGGCTGACCAGTCTCCTCTTAAAAACCTGCAGGGATGGAGCGCCAACGGCTTCCGGAGGCAAGTCCTGGGCACTCAAGGGGTGTGGGAAGCCCACCCACCCACCCTCTCAGCGGTTTTGTGAGTGGGTGGGCGGGCTCTCCGTGTTCCCGGGGGATCCCTCTGAACATGGGCAGGGCCTGAAAAATCCGGTGTTTGTGGAGCTTCTTCCTCCCTTACTGCTTTGAGACCTGGCCTTGTCAGAAGTTGTGGGCACTCCATTCCTGGAGCTTTTCTAGAAAAGATTGGACAGGCGTTTGGTATAAGGACTCCTGCCTCAGCAAGGGGTTGGACTAGAGGACCTCCAGGGTCCCTTCCAGCTCTGTTCTTCTGCAAGGGTCTCCTGCTTGTGCAAGGGGTGGACTAGAGGACCTCCAAGGCCCCCTCCACCTCTGTTATTCTGTAAGGGTCATCTGCCTGAGCAGGGGGTTGGACTAGGAGACCTCCAGGGTCCCTTCCAACTCTGTTCTCCTGCAAGGGTCTCCTGCTTGAGCAGGGGGCTGGACTACAAGACCTCCAAGGTCCCTTCCAAGTTTGTTATTCTGTAAAGGTCTCCTGCTTGAGCAGGGGGCTGGACTAGAGGACCTCCAAGGTCCCTTCCAACTCTCATTCTACAAGGGTCTCCTGCTTGAGCAGGGGCTGGACTAGAGGACCTCTGAGGTCCCTTCCAACTCTGTTATTCTGTAAAGGTCTCCTGCTTGAGCAGGGGGCTGGACTAGAAGACCTCCGAGGTCCCTTCCAACTCAGTTATTCTGTATGGGTCTCCTGCTTGAGCAGGGGTTGGACTAGAAGACCTCCGAGGTCCCTTCCAACTCAGTTATTCTGTAAGGGTCTCCTGCTTGAGCAGGGGGCTGGACTAGTGGACCTCCAAGGTCCCTTCCAGCTCTGTTATTCTGTAAGGGTCTCCTGCTTGAGCAGGGGGCTGGACTAGTGGACCTCCGAGGTCCCTTCCAGCTCTGTTGTTCTGTATCGCTGTAAGACACAGCACTCCCCCCCTCCCTTCATTCTGCCTCCCTCCCCCCTCTCCCCATCCTGGACTTCCTGCTGGATCTTCTCCTGCTCTTTGGAGAGCCCCAGGAGATGTTTGCTCTTCCTTTTTATAGTCCAGCCGCCCCGGGATCTGTCCAGAGGGGTAAAATTAGCCAACCCCGACAGGTGAACTGGATCAAATATCTCCCAAGAATGAGATTGGCTCCCTTACACCTCTGAGTTCCCCCACCCCTCCTCCTCCTCCTCCTCCTCCTCACCTCATCTGACACGCTGGAGGCTCACAGTAACCGAATCCCTGTGTTTTGTTGGGCACCGGCCAAGAGGCCGGTGGGCGCGCATCCTTGGCGCGTACGCATCGCTTGTCAGGCGTGGCAGCGCAGCTTCTGGCTGGCATCAGAGAGCGCCCCCCCCCTTCACTGTGACCCAGGCCTTGATTGACATCTCAGAAGGGCCTGGGGAGTGGGCAGAGCAGGGACTGTTGTCATGTAAGAGTAACACAATAGCAGGAAAGCTATGGCAAATCTAGACAGTCATACTAAAAAGCAGAGACGTCACCCTGCCAACAAAAGTGCGTACAGTCAAGGCCACGGTTTTCCCAGTTGCAATGGAAGTGGCTCTTAGCTCAGACAATGCTCGCTCCGTGGTGCTCTTGAACATCTGGTTTATCCCGCTGCAACTGGCATTCCCACCTGGGACTGTCTGGGTGCCAATGACAGATTTGATCTTCCTGGGCTCCAAGATCACCGCAGATGGGGACTGCAGCCAAGAAATTAGAAGACGCTTGCTCCTGGGGAGGAAAGCCATGACAAATCTGGACAGCCTACTAAAAAGCAGAGACGTCACCCTGCCAACAAAAGTACGTATAGTCAGGGGCATGGTTTTCCCAGTTGCAATGTATGGCTGTGAAAGTTGGACCATAAGAAAGGCTGAGCGCCAAAGAATGGAGGCCTTTGGACTCTGGTGCTGGAGAAGACTCCTGCGAGTCCCCTGGACTGCAAGGTGATCCAACTGGTCGGTCCTGGAGGAGATCAACCCCGACTGCTCTTTAGAAGGCCAGATCCTGAAGTGGAAACTCAAATACTTTGGCCACCTAATGAGAAGGAAGGACTCCCTGGAGAAGAGCCTGATGCTGGGAAAGATGGAGGGCAAGAGAAGAAGGGGACGACAGAGAAGGAGGTGGCTGGATGGAGTCCCTGAAGCAGGAGGCCTGAGCTTCAATGGACTCCAGAAGATGGTAGAGGACAGGAAGGAGGAACGTTGTCAATGGGGTCACGATGGGTCGGACACGACTTCATAACTAACAACAACAAATCTGTAAGGGGCTGCCACAAAGAAGAAGGGGTCAACCTGTTCTCCAAAGCACCTGAAGGCAGGACGAAACACAACGGATGGCGGTTAAGAATACACACGTGGTTAGAGAAAACGACCAAAAAACATACGGATTTTAAGCCAGAATTATTTTTGTTAGGCGTAATTGCAGGAAATTATGAGAAAGAGTGTGTATATTTAATTTTGAGTATGTTAACTGCAGCGAGAATTGTATTCACTCAGCATTGGGAAAAAATGAAGATTTACCAACGGAGGAAGAGTTAATTGAAAAAAATCTTAAGAGTGTGCAGAAAGGGATAGATTGACATTGAAAACGAAAGAGAAATAATAATAATAATAATAATAATAATAATAATAATAATAATAATAATAATAATAATAATAATCAAGTTGGAAGGGACCTTGGAGGTCATCTAGTCCAACCCCCTGCTCAGGCAGGAAACCCTACACCATTTCAGACAAATGGCTGTCCAGTCTCTTCTTAAAAACTTCCAGTGTTGGAGAAGGGAGCGAGGGAGGAAGGAAGGAAGGAAGGAAAAAAAATAACAGAGCTGAAGGGACCTTGGAGGTCATCTAGTCCAACCCCCTGCTCAGTCAGGAATCCCCATACCATTTCAGACAAATGGCTGTTCAGTCTCTTCTTAAAAACTTCCAGTGTTGGAGCATTCAGCACTTCTGGAGGCAAGGAGTTCCACTGGTTAATTGTTCTAACTGTCAGGAAGTTTCTCCTTAGTTCCAGATTGCTTCTCTCCTTGATTCAGTTTATTTTAGAACATGGGATACCTTTTATCATTGGCTAGAAAAACGAGGTAGAGAGAAAGGAACTTAATACATATTAGTAAGTTAAATGTTGGAATCCAGACAATATGTTGCTGACAAAATATTAAGCACTTGTGATTATAAAAATTAATAAAAATACGTATATATAAAAAAGAAGCAACAGATGGAAACTAATGAAGGAGAGATTTAACCTGGAACTAAGAAAGGACCAGGGGTGACATGATAGCAACCTTGCAGTATCTCAGGGGCTGCCCCAAAGAAGAGGGAGTCAAGCTCTTCTCCAAAGCGCCTGAAGGCAGGACAAGAAGCAACGGATGGAAACTAATCAAGGAGAGAAGCAACCTGGAACTAAGGAGAAACTTCCTGACATTTGGAACAATTAACCAGTGGAACAACCTGCCTCTGGAGGCTGTGAATGCTCCAACACTGGAACTTTTTAAGAAGAGACTGGACAGCCAGTTATCTGAAATTGTATAGGGTCTCCTGCTTGAGCAGGGGGTTGGACTAGAGGACCTCCGAGGTCCCTTCCGGCTCTATTCTGATTGAAGGAATGACCCTTTCCTCTGGTAAACGTTGAGGAACACGAAGAGTGTTAGTTGGCTATTCTCGGCCTCGGGACAGGACACACTAGTCTAAAGAAAAGAAGAAATAGGGGAGACATGATAGCAGTGTTCCAATATTTGAGGGGCTGCCACAAAAAAGAGGGGGTCAAGCTATTCTCCAAAGCACCAGAGGGAAGGACGAGAAACAATGATTGGAAACTGATCAAAGAGAGAAGCAACCTGGAACTAAGGAGAAGCTTCCTGACAGTGAGGACAGTCAACCAGTGGAACAGCTTGCCACCAGAAGTTGTGGGTGCTCCGTCCCTGGAGGTCTCTGGAGATTCTCCACCACATCCAGGTCATGAGTGTCCCAAAGGTGCTTTTCCAAAAGGCAACTGGACTGTCTTGGTTTTTCTCTTTGAAAACCTTTGGCTTTCCATCCAAGAAGCTTCTTCAGTTCTATCTGAACGGTGGGCAGCGGCAGGGTTCATATCCTTGAGGGCCAACAATCAGATGGCTGCAAAGAATTCCTCCGTTCCTCACCAGTCGGTGAGAACCCCAGGAAGCCTCTTGGGTGAGAAGCGAAATGTTTTCAGAGAAAACAAAAAGGAAGAAGTCCAGTTGCCTGTTGGAAAAGGGGGACATCCCTTCCTGGACCTTTTCATGGACAACTATTTGTCCAGGATGGCCTAGTCCTAAGTCTAAGCAACCTTGGCTCTTTTATGACTGGTGGACTTCAACTCCCAGAATTCCTCAGCCAGCATGGCTCAGCTTGGAAACCTCTCCCTTTCCCCTCAGCATGGCTGGCTCAGGAATTTTGGGAGTTGAAGTCCACGAGTCATAAAAGAGCCCAGGTTGCCTACCCCTGACCTAAGTCCTCCTGCTCTAAGCAGTGAGCCTCCTAGACCAGGGGTAGGCAACCTTGGCTCTTTTATGACTCGTGG
>NW_015390245.1:20106-27916 GCF_001527695.2 Protobothrops mucrosquamatus | reverse complement strand
TCCGTATTTTTAGCCTGGCTGGCACGGAGACAGGCTTTCTGCGCCACTCCCGGCTCCAGACCAGCCTGTCCCCTGACGTCAGAGGGATTGAGTTCTCCGCGCCACGCAGGGTCGACAGCTTCCACCTACTTAGGTGTTGCTCACATAACATCCACCCTCCAGGATCCCCAAATTGCTTTTCAATGTGCGTCGGAGCCTGCAGCCACCGTACAGGCCTCTTCCCGTCCCTCCGTTGGCCTGGCTCTCAAACCAAGGTTAGCTGGACGTAACCAGGCTGTCCCCCGAGTGTGGTTTGTTGGGCTCGGCCCAGCTGTCGCGCGGTTCCTAAGCTCCGGTTGGCCTTGGGTGTGACTGCACACAGCCCCTGATGGATTAGTTCCGTAACCTCAGAGAACATCTCCTCGGACCGGGCCCGAACTCTGATGGATAAACCAGAAGCAACAGGAGGAGACACTTCAAAGGAGACCATCCCATTCCTCCTCCTCCTCCTCCTCCTCCTCCTCCTCCTCCTCCTCCTCCTCCTCCTCCGTGTTTGGAAGCAGACCGCCTACGTGTAAATTTAGCTCCACGCATTTTGATGTAACGTCTTCCCCTATTTTCCAGGAAGGGACTCGGACCATCGTCCCGTCTCCTTCTTGTTGTCGTTTTTTTTTCCATCCATGTTTGGTCATGTTTCAGCCTGCAAAGCGGTGGCGCATTTAGTACATCCTAATTCCCTCTGGTGCTCTGGCAAAGAGAATAACAGACTTAATGGTCGGAAGGGACCCTAGAGGTCATCTAATCCAACCCTCTTCTCCAGCAGGAGACCCTCTGTACCGTTCCAGACACATGGTGGTCCAATCTCCTCTCGCAAACCTCCCAAAACCTCTGAAGGCAACTTCCGTTCCATTAATTAATTTTTCTGACTGTCAGGAAGTTTCTCCTTAGTTCCATGTTGCTTCTCTCCTTGATCAGCTTCCACCCGTTGCTTCTTGTCCTGCCTTCAGGGGCTTTGGAGAATAGCTTGACTGCCTCTTCTTTGGGGCAGCCCCTGAGATACTGGAAGACTGCTATCCTGTCCCCCCTCGTCCTTCTCTTCATTAAACTAGACATACCCAATTCCAGCAGCCTTTCCATATATACTTTAGCCTCCAGTCCCCTAATCATCTTTGTTGCTCTTCTCTGTACTCTTTCTAGAGTCTCAACATCTTTTTTACATCGTGGTGACCAAAATTGAATGTACCATTCAAGTGTGGCCTTACCAAGGCCTTGTGAAGCGGTATTAACACCTCAAACGATCTTGATTCTATCCCTCTGTTGATGCAGCCAACAGAGTGATCATAAATGGTCCTTCCCCTAAAATGAAGTGCCCCAGATCCCTTCTGGGCCTGATTTTGTGGCTTTCTCTGCTAGCCTGTCCTGGCAGCCTGGCAATTATTTTGCATGCGAGCAGTCCATTCCCTCCATCTCGGTGGCTGAAATATCAGCTTTCAAAAAAAAAACACCCCCACAAAAAACTAGAAGAAACGCCATCGTAGAGTCTATATACAGCAGGGGTCTTCCAACTTGGCCCTTGGATGACTTGTGGACTTCAACTCCCAGAATTCCTCAGCCAGGCACGCGTGCCTGGCTGAGGAATTCTGGGAGTTGAAGTCCACAAGTCATCAAGGGGCCAAGTTTGAAGACCCCTGATATACAGTCTCTGCAATTCCTGAACAGAGTTTATATAGTTCGGGGGTCTCCAACCTTGGCAACTTTCAGACCTGTGGACTTCAACTCCCAGAATTCCCCAAGCTTCTGCAGCTCTGTCCTCCAAGAAGTTGGACTACACTTCCCATAATTCCTAGTCTGCCAGACCTGCTGTGCATAATCCCTTGTTTTTCTAGTTTGTGAGGTGCATTTCCCTTCAGAGTTTTTGATGCTCCACGTTCGTGCTTTTCCTTTTGAAATAACATGTGAAACAGATGTTGAGACTCTGGAAAGAGTGCAGAGAAGAGCAACAGAGTGGATCAGGGGACTGGAGGCTAAAACAACAAGGAACGGTTGCTGGAATTGGGTCTGTCTAGTTTAACGAAGAGAAGGACGAGGGGGGACATGATAGCAGTGTTCCAGTATCTCAGGGGCTGCCCCAAAGAAGAGGGAGTCAAGCTATTCTCCAAAGCCTCTGAAGGCAAGACAAGAAGCAACGGGTGGAAACTCATCAAGGAGAGAAACAACCTAGAACTAAGGAGAAACTTCCTGACAGTGAGAACAATTAACCAGCGGAACAACCTGCCTCCAGAAGCGGTGAATGTGCCAACACTGGAAGTTTTTAAGAAGAGACTGGACAGCCATTTGTCCGAAATGGTATAGGGTTTCCTGCCTGAGCGGGGGGTTGGACTAGATGACCTCCAAGGTCCCTTCCAACTTTATTATTATTATTATTATTATTATTATTATTATTATTATTACTACTACTACTATTACTATTACTATTATTACTATTATTATTACTACTATTATTACTATTATTATTATTATTATTATTATTATTATTATTATTATTATTATTATTATTAACGTAAAATGGTGACTCGACGAATGGTTATAAGTCAAGGGCTACCTGTCCTTGTGGCTTCTCCGTGACCTTAACTGAAGCCTCCCTGGGCCCTTTCAATGTGTGGATTTAGCTTGAGTTGGACACACACCGAAGCATCAACATTACACACACACACACACACACACACACAAACGCTACTCGTTATGAGTCTTGCGTTGCCCGTATCAACATGGTGGAACATGCAATTGAAGACTGGAAGCAACTTGGTTAATTGCCTTTGTGCTTCCAGCCCATCAAAGCTGATCTGCTGATGTTAATTGGCCGTAACCTTGATGCTGGACCCGTGTCCTCCCCGTTCAGCTTCCCAGCTCCTCCAGGCTGGCCGGTGGCCGGCTTTGGGAAGCCACCTCAGATATTTGAGCAGCCCCCGTAAAACGCTTGAGTTCCTTCTTTGGAGAAGCTCCAAAAGGCCCTCCTTGCCTTTCTCTGTAGGTTGATCCATCCATGGTGGGTCTTGTTTGCCTTCCTTTCTCAGTGCAAGAAGAAGCACACCTTGGTCTGCCCGGATTTCTCCAAGGACGGCGTCTGCCCCAAGGGTTCCCGGTGCAAGCTCCAGCACCCCCAGAAGAAGCGTCTGCCCAAGCAACTCGGCGTCACAGACTCCTGCCCAGCTGAGCAGGGAAACTACGCAAAGCAGACTTTGAGGTAAGGAGGCCCATGGGGAGCTGCCATGCCTTTGTCTTCTCCCCCCAGGGGAGGCCTGGGGGCCGTCGGAGGGATGGGACCCCTTCCCAGGGCTGGGCTGGCATCCCTGCTGCTCTTCTTCTCCCGTGCTGGGACCCTTGGAAGAGGATGGTGGCTGAGTCGGGTGGCGGACCTAGGGCACGGGTGCCAGAGGCGGTGTCAACGCTGCTAACATTGAATATTCTTGCTTTGACAAAATATGCAGAACTGTCTGCTGCTTTTAGAGTTAATTCAGATGAGAATGAGAGAGGAGGGAGAAGCGCACCGGAAGGGAAGGGAAGGGAATCTTTGCCCTGCAGGTTAACTGGAAGATGTGAATCATGACCCCAAAATAGGGGAGGGGAAATGCCTGGAATGTTATGTGCAAAGGAAGGGAAATTCAGATCTTGGCATCCACCGTGCCGTGCTGACACTCCTTTACACTAATAAAAGGCTTTTTAGGTTAAAAAATGCCTGAAAGTTCTTCGAAGTGTTTCATTAGTCAGACACATGACAGGCGGCACTCGGAGCCCTCTCTGTCGGCACACGTGCCGTTGCCCCAGCCTCGCCTCCCCTCCGCGACCTACTCCTCTCCAGCTGCCCCCCTGGAGAGTCGCCCTCGAGCGTGGCCCACACGGAGCAGCGCAGCCAAGGACGTGACAGCCAGGCAGTGTAGACAAGACTCTGCCCTCACACCCTATCGTACAGTTGATGCTGCAGGGCGCGGGCAGAGGGTGTGGCTGCCATAGCTCTACCTGGGCGATCTTTGGCAGGCCCTGGAGGTGGTGAGTGGTCCTGTGGGCAGGTGGGGCGGGGCAGGGGGGGAGTGGGGGCGGGGCCAGATTTTGGGCACTCGGTCTCTAAAAGGTTCGCCACCACTGGTCTAGGACAAAACTTGGAAAAAGTTTTGAAAACGTCGTGGGGGGAAAAAAAACCGACCTTGAGTTTTCCTTGCCTAGCTTTTACACCTAGGCAGGAAAAATCAAAGGTGCAAGTACAGATTAGGCGAGATCTGGTTCAAAAGGAGCAAATGTGAGAGGGACCTTGGAGTCCTAGTGGACGATCACTTGACTATGAGCCAGCCGTGTGCAGCAGCAGCCAAAAAAGCTAACACAATCCCGGGTTGTATAAATAGAGGCATAGAATCAGGATCACATGAAGTGTTAGTACCGCTTTATAAAGCCGTAGTAAGGCCACAGCTAGAATACTGCATCCAGTTTTGATCACCACAGTACAAAGAAGATGTTGAGATGTTGGGAAAAGTGAAGAGAAGAGCAACTAGCACAGGGGTCTTCCAACTTGGCCCTTGGATGACTTGTGGACTTCAACTCCCAGAATTCCTCAGTCGGCCATTTTGATGAAACTGCGGGCTTGGATCCAGACCAGGGGTCTTTAAACTTGGCCCTTTGATGACTTGTGGACTTCAACTCCCAGAATTCCTCAGCCAGGCACGCATCAAAGGGTCAAGTTTGAACACCCCGACTTAAACTGCGCAGACGCCCAGTCAAACCATCGGTGAATTCCGGCCCTCGTCGGCCCATTCTGCTCTCCCTTCATTCTCCAGCGCTGACCATACAGGCGGTCCTCGACTTACCACAGTTCATTGACTGACCGAAGTTATAACGGCGCTGGGAAAAAATGACTTACGATAAGTTTTGGGCCCTTCCGACTGTTGCAGCGTCCCCGTGGTCACGCGATCCAAATTCAGACACTCTGCAGCCGGCACGTACTTACGACGGTTGCAGCGTCCCGGGGATCGTGTGATTCCCCTTTGGCCACCCTCTGACACTCAAAGTCAAGGGGGCAGGCCGATACGTTTATCGACCGTGTTACTAACTTCACAGTTGAAGTTGGTTCCCTTAACAACCGGGGCGAGAAACACCGTGGAACGGGGCTTAGCGTACCTGCCTCGTTTACAAGCAGAAACGTTGGGGCTGTACTGTTGTGGCCCTAAGTGCAGGACGGCCTGTATCGCAGCCCTCCTAGCGGCTTCCACCGAGCCGCATCTGCAAAAGGATCTGGGTTTCTCCCAGGGCTGATCTGCTGTGGCAGCCACTCCAGAGCCTTAAATCTTGTTTGTGTCGAAGGGATCCATAAATCTTTCCGCGGTAAGAGAAGAGAGAGCGAGTCTCTTGCCAAAGGGACGTGACCCTCTCGGTCACATCCCTCTCTTCCTCACATCGCTCGGCTTCTCCTGGGCCAGGCAAGCACGTGCGAGGGGGGGGGCTCTGCAGAGGAGCCAGAGATCAACTGGGGACAAAAAAACCCTGCCTGCGAGGGAGGCCTGCAGCCCCAGGCAGCTTTTCTGAATTCTTGACAGACCGAGCTCCTCAGCTCCTCCATCGCAAGTCTCAGGGCCTTTGCTACGACAACGCATCAGACGTGGCGCTGTCAGCCTCCAGGCCGTCTGGAGGGATAGGTAGTCCCCAACGTACGAGTCCAAAATTGGTACCCCGTCGTATGACCTTTCTCGCCTCGGTTGCGAGAAAGTTAGCAAGACGGTCGCGACGGGAATCTGGTTGACCCTATTGACTGTGCTCGTCAGAAGGATCGTACGAGTCTGGAACGCCGCAACGGTCAGAAATGTGAGGCGGTGGCCAACCGTCTGAATTTTGACCACGGGGACGCCGCGACAGTGGTCAGGCTGAAAAACGGTCCTCCGTTACTTTTTTCCTCCAGTAAGGTGGTAACTCTGAACAGTCCCTAAACTATTGTAGTTGAGGGCCACCTGTCTAAAAAGAGAGCGATAGGCTTGGGAGGGATCCTGGAGGTCTTCTAGTCTAACCCCCTGTCCAGGCGGGAGACGCTAGAACGGGTCCCTAATCTTTCTGGATTGGCGGCTTGGTGGGGGGCAGGCACCTTGATGCACACACGCGTACACGTGAAAATGTGACTGCGCGCACGTGCCCGCAAACGGGATCGTGACCACGCACCTTCTGCAAATGGGGTGGCTAGCACCGGCGTGAGATTCGCAGCTCATGGCAAGGCTAGTGCCGTTGCAGGGGGGGGTGAGCGCACACACATACGCGCACGTACTGGCCAGCCGCTCACGTGGCCAAGAGGCCACAGCCCAGTAATGGCCACGGCTCATAGGTGGGGGACCTCTGCCCTAGACCATTCCAAACCTAATGTTGGCCTAATGATGGGGCTGAGCTCCACCGAGGGGGCTCCCCGTGGATCCTTGGGGTCCTCTGTGGCCGGAGTATGGCCAGCTCCTTACTCGGTCAGAGAATCAACCAGCTGACTCCCTGCAAAAGCAGGCAAGAGGGAGTAACTCTCCTTAATACGGGTCGTCCTCGGCTTACCCCGTTCCTTTTAGCGACGGTTCAGAGTTACGGCGGTACTGGGAAAAAGTGACTTACGGCCATTTTTCACACTGAACGACCGTCTCTCGGGATCCAAAATTCAGACACCTGCCCACCGGGCTCGTATTTACGACGTCCCGGGGAGTCCCACGATCCACTTTTGCGACCTCCTGGCAATAAAAGTCCACAGGGGCGAACCGGATTCCCTTAGCAACCGTGTTAATCACTTAACCGCCGCAGGGGTTCGCTTAGCGACGGTGGCCGGAAAGTCTGCAAAATGGGGCAACGCTCGCTGAACAATTGTCGCGCTGAGCGACGGATATCTGGGACTGAGCGGTGGTCGTCATCTGACCCCGTGCAGCGCGGCGGATGCTGCAGCCAAAAAACGGCAAGAAGTCGTACCTTCGAACGGTCACTAAAGGGACGGTTGTAAGCCGAGGACCCCCGCCGCATCTGCTTTTCCCAGCTGGGGAATTCTGGGAGTTGAAGTCCACCCGTCTTTCAAGCGGCTGCGGTTGCAAAAGACGGAGTTAGGGGCTCAGGCCTGGATCTCCCCGTGGATTGGGGGTGGGGGGGGAAACCACCCCATTGTAGGAAACTGGAAAGGAGCTCGACCCCTCCGGCCCACCCACCTCCCCCCCCTCTCCCTCTGCCTCTATCTCGGTCCCCGGGGCAGCTCCGCGGACCCCCAACCCGCCTTGTATGGCCGTGCCCGCCGCACAAATGCCGTCGCCGAGTTATCCGGGGTGACTGCGTAAACTTGGAACGGCCCCTCGCCCGCTTCCCCTGCGTCAGTCAGGCAGAAAATACCCCCTTGCTGTTTTTAGGCGGGCAGGAATCCGTCAGGGCAAGGGAGAGGGGGAGCTGGCCCAGGGCCCCGGGCGTTCCAGTCCTGTTTTCAGGCAGAGGAGCTGGGGGTGGGGGGGGTGGGGGTGGGGAGAATGGGGAGGGTTAGGTGAGAAGGGCTCTTAAATAGCACCTTCTCTCCGCCTTTGAGTAGCTCTTGAGTAGCAGTGGCTGCCAAGGCAGACGTCAAAGAGGTTTTTGGAGCGCCGTCACGTTAAGCGGCTGCCCCTCCTCCCTCTCTTTGGGGGGGGGGAGAGCTCCTGACACCTCGGAGGGGGCGGAAATTGGGAGCCCAGGCCAGGTGGCCGGAGGGGAAGGGCTGAGGCCGGAGGGGAGGGAGAGGATAGCGGTCAGCTGAAGCCGGAGCTAACCCACAGTCTCTGTGCTAAGAGGAACAGAGTTGGAAGGGGCCTTGGAG
>NW_015390245.1:15106-17606 GCF_001527695.2 Protobothrops mucrosquamatus | reverse complement strand
ACCTCCCTCCCTTCTAGCGCTGATGAGGTTACCTAGCAGGGCAATGAAACGTCTGCCCACTGGATATCTCCACCCACCTGTAGAAGGGCCACACGTTGGCTATAGTGGGAGCCTCCACCCCACACAGACAGGACGTCCTTTCTAGCCCTCCCTTCCCACCCCTTTGCGGGGGATCTGGCCCTATGCCCCCCTCCCAGATCCCACCCACCCCCTTTTTTTGATGACGGAGGGGGAGATCCGGTTCTACAGCTCCCGGGCTCCTGATTGGCCTGCCCAGCGGAGAAGCCAGATCTGCTGCCCCGTTGAATCCTTCACAGGTAAACGCACCTTCCTACCTTTCGCCTTGGGGTTCAGCACCTTGTGCCAGCCACCGCGAAGGGCTGCCCCCCCCAACCCCAACTCCCCTCCCCAATTGCACCGATGAGAAAGGCCGGCCCTTCCGATCGAGGGCTAATTTAATTAGAACGCACCCATTTTAGTTAATTCGTTCCAAGAGATCCGCTGCTGCAGCGAGCAGATGTTCTCCCTCTCGGCGGACGTTGTGTGTGTGTGTGTGTGTGTGTGTGTGTGTTTGCAAACGACTCCACTCAGCCTTGTTTAGGAGAGAAAAGAGGGTTTTTAGGGGGGGGGGAGCGCAAACGACCCTCTCTGTAAACATTTTACAGCTCTCTGCACGTTGTCAAGCTGGGCTGCAAATTGGCGGCCAGACGGCTATCGTTTTATTGTCATATTTCACCGCCGTAACGTGAATCGGAAGATGCTTGCTCCAGCCTTTTTTTAACGGCTCCGCCGAGCAGGCCCGGCTCAAAACACTTTGGCTTCGGAAAATTGGCGGAGGCGCAGCGTGGCGGCTTCCAGGGTTTTTTTTGTGTTGTTGTTGTTTGTTTGCCGCTTCTTCTGTTTTGGCAGCGAGAACTGGAGCCACGGGCTCACCTGCCTCACCTGGAAGGGTGTCCTGACCCACCTGGGCTCCTCTCTTGGGGTCCCGGGCGGCACCTCTGCTACTCTGATGGTGCTCGGAGGGATCTCGGATAAGTCTGCAACGGAGCTGCGTCAGGACGGGGGCCAAAAGGGCCTGCTGGTAGCCATGAGTCAAGGATTCCCCGTATCGTCACTGCGAGTGTCATTTGGGTGGCCGGAGCGATAGCCCAAGTGGTCACCCTCCCCGTTTTCCATGTGCTAGGATGGGGGAGCTTCTGGGGTAGAGATGCCCCAGTAATAATAATAAAAACAAAAACAAAAACAAAAACAAAAATTAATAATAATAATAATAATAATAATAATAATAGAGTTGAAAGGGACCTTGGAGGTCATCTAGTCCAACCCCCTCCCCAGTAATAATAGTAGTAATAATAGTAGTAGTAGTAATAGTAGTAGTAGTAATAATAATAATAATAGAGTTGGAAGGAACCTTGGAGGTCATCTAGTCCAACCCCCTCCCTAGTAGTAGTAGTAGTAGTAGTAGTAGTAGTAGTAGTAGTAGTAGTAGTAGTAGTAGTAGTAGTAATAGAGTTGGAGAGAACCTTGGAGGTCATCTAGTCCAACCCCTTCCACAGTAATAGTAATAATAATAATAGTAGTAATAGTAGTAGTAGTAATAATAATAATAGAGTTGGAAGGAACCTTGGAGGTCATCTAGTCCAACCCCCTCCCTAGTAGTAGTAGTAGTAGTAGTAGTAGTAGTAGTAGTAATAGAGTTGGAGAGAACCTTGGAGGTCATCTAGCCCAACCCCCTCCCCAGTAATAATAATAGTAATAATAATAATAGTAGTAATAATAATAATAATAATAATAATAATAATAATAATAATAATAATAATAGAGTTGGAAGGGACCTTGGAGGTCATCTAGTCCAACCCCCTCCCCAGTAATAATAATAGTAATAATAGTAGTAGTAGTAGTAGTAGTAATAATAATAATAATAATAATAATAATAATAATAGAGTTGGAAGGGGCCTTGGAGGTCATCTAGTCTGACCCCCTCCTCAGTAAACTCCGTGCTGAGCTGAACCACACGTCACGGATGACTCAAGCCTTAAATCCGACAGGCGCTTTTCCGTAGGCAGCTGCAAGGAAAAAAGGCCGGTGGGTTTTCCTCCGAAGCCGAGGCTTCATCGCAAGCGCCGATTCCTCTTGCAAGCCGGCCTGGCTGGCTCAGCCGAAACCGCCACAGTTCCTTCCAGGCCACCTCGCTCGCTCGCTCGCCCGCCGTCTTGGGCCTTCCTGCCCCGCGCCCTCCGCTCACTCCCCGAAGCCGTTCCATCATCGTAATGGAAAAAAAAAAAAGAGGGGGGGGGTGGCGCTTCTTAGCCGAGCCTTCACTAACTAGAAATTATATAGCTGGTCCCGGGAAGATAAATGGGTGCCGCTCCCGAAATAGAGAAGGTCGGAGGCAGG
Source organism: Protobothrops mucrosquamatus (assembly GCF_001527695.2). NCBI lineage: Eukaryota > Metazoa > Chordata > Lepidosauria > Squamata > Viperidae > Protobothrops > Protobothrops mucrosquamatus. Next base: position 15,209 of record NW_015390245.1, on the reverse strand, counting down.
AGTGAGCAAGTGTTCAGTGCCAAAGCAAGATGGATCGCCCCGTTTGAAACGATCTGGAGGAGGAAAGTGGGAAGAAAAGAACGGGAAAAGGAAGTACATTTCT
>NW_015390245.1:11905-15033 GCF_001527695.2 Protobothrops mucrosquamatus | reverse complement strand
TTCTTTCTTTCTCTCTCTTCCTTCCTTCCTTTCTTTCTCTTTCTTTTCCTTCCTTCCTCCCTTGCTTTTTTCCTTCCCCTCCCTCCCTCTTTCTTCTTTCTTTCTTTCTCTCTCTCTTTCTTTCTTTCTTTCTTTCTTTCTCTTTTCCTTCCTTCCTCCTTGCTTTTTTCCTCCCTCCCTCCCTCCCTCTTTCCTTTCTTTCTTTTCCTTCCTTCCTCCCTTGTTTTTTCCTTCCTTCCTTCCTTCCCTCCCTCCCTCTCTTCTTTCTTTCTTTCTTTCTTTCTTTCTTTCTTTCTTTCTCTTTCTTTCTTTCTTTCTTTCTTTATCTCCCTTCCTTCCTTCCTTTCTTTTTCTTCCTTCCTCCCTTGCTTTTTTCCTTCCCCTCCCCCTCTCTCTTTCTTTCTTTCTTTCTTTCTTCTTTCTTTTCCTTCCTTTTCTTTTTCCTTTTCCTTTCCCCTTCTCTTCTCTTCTCCTCTCCTCTCCTCTCCTCTCTTCCCTTTTTTCTTTTCTTTCTGTCTAGAGGTGATCTTGACCTCTGTTTCCCATCTGTGACACAGTCTCCACTCTTATCAGCCCCCCCCCCTTGTTGGATGGTTGTTCTTGTTGTCTAAAAACATTTAATTTTAAGAAGCTTACCATTGAATTTTCATTAAAAAACCCGTAACAGCTGATAGGGGTTGGTGACAGGTTTGTGTGTAAACTTTCAAACGATTCTAAGCAGAACTATAAACCAAAAACAAAAAGTCTAAATCTCAGTGGCGGGTTTGGGTGTTTTTTTTACTCAGTTGGGCTGGAGAGAGGCAGGAGAAACGAGAAGGAATAACAATAACATTAGGAAATAATTATAAAATAATTGTGAAATTATAAAATAATTGTGAAATTATGAAATGAACACGGGGGTCCAAGAAGGTTGAAGAGAGTGATAACTCCCAGCATCATAACATTGTGGTCCGGGTGAGTTTCTTTTTCTAGCACATCACTTGGGTCACTGCCACCTGATGCAGATTCAGAGACTTGGCAACCGACTCACGTTTATGACCGTCTCAGCATCCTGGGGTCACACAATCCCCTTTTGCCACCTTCCTCTGGAAGGGACCTTGGAGGTCTTCTAGTCCAGCCCCTTGCTCAAGCAGGAGACCTTAGACCAGCTCAGACAAGGGGCTATTTTAACAACTGCAGTGACTCCCTTAGCAATAGTTGCAAAAAAGGGTGTAGAATGGGGCAGATCGCACTTCACAACTGTCGTCGCTTAGCGACAAAAATTTTCGGCTCGATTGTGGTCATAACTGGAGGACTCTCCATTCTTTCCGCCTTCCGGTCCGTGGCTGGCTCTTGAGTGCCCTGCCTTCCTGGGATCCCTGTGGGGAGCAGGTGGGAAGGGGCTGCTCTCTTTGGGGTGTGGAGATCCCAGGTTCCCCTGCTAGGGGGACAGGCTTGCACCATGGGCGGGTAGGTGGGTGGGTGTCCGGCTGTGTCCCGGCCCCTGTCTCTTTTGTCCCCATTAGCTGCCTCCTGGGTGACTAATTGCCCCGTCTCTGATGACCGCTGGGCCTCCTCCTGATGTATGGCTGTTACATTAAGGCTGGAAAGGTGCTAAATGAGTCCCCTTTGTTTTACATACATTGGCTGAAAAGTCGTAAATCAGTGCCAGGAATTACCCCCAGCACCTACCCACTCGACCCAAAGTTTGTTTAGAATAGGAATAGGAATAGGAATAGGGATAGAATGGAATGGAATGGAATAGAATAGAATAGAATAGAATAGAATAGAATAGAATAGAATAGAATAGAATAGAATAGAATAGAATAGAATAGAATAGAAAATATGGAATGGAATGGAATGGAATGGAATGGAATGGAATGGAATGGAATAGAATAGAATAGAATAGAATAGAATAGAATAGAATAGAATAGAATAGAATAGAATAGAATAGAAGTAAGAAATAAGAATCTATAGAATAGAAGTAGGAAATAAGAATATGTAGAATGGAATGGAATGGAAATAAGAATTAGAATATAGAATAGAATATAGAATAGAATAGAAGTAGGAAATAAGAATATGTAGAATGGAATGGAATGGAAATAAGAATTAGAATATAGAATAGAATAGAATATAGAATATAGAATATAGAATGGGATAGGATAGGATAGGATAGAATAGAATAGAATAGAAGTAGGAAATAAGAATATGTAGAATGGAATGGAAATAAGAATTAGAATATAGAATAGAATATAGAATAGAATAGAATAGAATAGAATAGAATAGAATAGAATAGAAGTAGGAAATAAGAATATGTAGAATGGAATGGAAATAAGAATTAGAATATAGAATAGAATATAGAATAGAATAGAATAGAATAGAATAGAATAGAATAGAATAGAAGTAGAAAATAAGAATATGTAGAATGGAATGGAATGGAAATAAGAATTAGAATATAGAATAGAATAGAATATAGAATAGAATATAGAATATAGAATGGAATGGAATAGAATAGGATTGGATTGGATTCTGTTGAATTGGGTTGGTTGGGTTCAGTTGAATTGGATTCTGTTGGATTGGGTTGGATTCAGTTTCATTGGATTGGATTGGATTCTATTGGGTTGGATTCTGTTGGGTTGGGTTGAAGTTGCTTCGTTTCCCTTAATTTCGATCGGTGGCTGCCTGCCTCCCAGAGTTCTCCGGGCCTGGGTCTGGCTAGAAGTACCATTAAAGAAAGAGATGCTTCAATTCCATCTTCTGAAACTGCCCCACTGGCACTTTTGGAGACCTCGGTGCCCAGCTGCACGCTCCATTTGCCAGCTCGCCGGCCTCCCCTGTTGACGCTTCCTAAGGCTCCCCTAAGCCCTTTCCGTGCCATTTCCAGGCTGAGGTTTGCAGCCATCCGGCCAAGGAACTCCTGGCTGGCACAGGGCTGGCTGGGGAATTCTGGGAATGATCTCTGGAGGGCCCGGGACAGGGGTTATTCCTCTGTCCTTGTACTTCTGGACCTCTCAGCGGCTTTTGATACCGTGGACCACGGTATCATGCTGCGGCGTCTCGGTGAGTTAGGAGTGGGAGGCACTGTTATGCAGTGGTTCTCCTCCTTCCTCACCGACCGTACGCAGTCTGTATTGGCAGGGGGACAGAGG